>NC_142934.1:7712890-7812890 GCF_046866305.1 Octopus bimaculoides | reverse complement strand
TACACATACATACCTACATACAAATGTACATATATACACACATACTAACATACATACATATATAAATACATACAAACGTACACACATATAAATACATACAAACAAACATACATATATACATATGCACATACACACACTTACATGCATACATACGTGTGTATGCACACACAAACAAAAAGAACAAAAAGAAAAGGTTGGAAGACGCAACAAAAATTTTAGGAAAAATAAATAAATGAGTGGAAACTTAACCAGTGTGTCATCATCATCATCGTCGTCGTTTAACGTTTGCTTTCCATGCTGGCATGGGTTGGAAGATTTGACTGAGGACTGGTGAGACAGATGGCTGCACCAGGCTCCAATCTGATCTGGCAGAGTTTCTACAGCTGGATGCCCTCCCTAATGCCAACCACTCAGAGAGTGTAGTGGGTGTTTTTATGTGCCACCAGCACGAAGGCCAGTCAGGCGGTACTGTCAACGGCCACGCTCGAAATGGGGTCTTTTATGTGCCACCCGCACAAAAGTCAGTCCCGTCGTCGTTTAACGTTTGCTTTCCATGCTGGCATGGGTTGGAAGATTTGACTGAGGACTGGTGAGACAGATGGCTGCACCAGGCTCCAATCTGATCTGGCAGAGTTTCTACAGCTGGATGCCCTCCCTAACGCCAACCACTCAGAGAGTGTAGTGGGTGTTTTTAAGTGCCACCAGCACGAGGGCCAGTCAGGCGGTACTGGCAACGGCCATGCTCAAAAGGTGCTATTTACGTGCCACCGGCACAGGAGCCAAGTTCCACTGGCACGAATGCCAATCAGGTGGTAATGTTATCGGTCACATCAGCGATTTTGATTTTACCATTACCAATATGGGGAAAAAGCATGTTAAATGATAATGATGGCAGTGTGTGTGTGTGTGTGTGTGTGTGTATCTGTGTTTTGTTTCCCCGAGGCAAGACCTTCGTACATTGGGCTTCACCGAAGCGATGACTACTGACCGAGACCTTTGGAAATGTGCTGTGCGTGAGAAGACCCGGCAAGCCAAGTAAGATCGTTGCCAGTGCCCCTGGACTGGCTCTTGTGTGGGTGGCACATGAGATGCACCATTTTGAGCGTGGCCGTTGCCAGTACCGCCTGACTGGCTCCCGTAGGATTTTCGAGTGAGATCGTTGCCAGTGCCCCTGGACTGGCTTGTGCGAGTGGCACATAAAAGACACCATTTCGAGCGTGGCCGTTTTCGTGCGGGTGACACGTAAAAGCACCCACTACACTCTCTGAGTGGTTGGCGTTAGGAAGGGCATCCAGCTGTAGAAACTCTGCCAAATTAGATTGGAGCCTGGTGTTGCCATCCGGTTTCACCAGTCCTCAGTCTAATCGTCCAACCCATGCTAGCATGGAAGGCGGACGTTAAACAATGATGATGCTGATGACCACTGAAACGCCAGCCTTGGTTTGTTTACATCTACATAACTTAGCATCTGAGCAAAAAGAACCTGACAGAGAAGGTACTAGTCTTTGAAAGAAACACACACACACACACAAAAATTTAAATAAAAAAAAAAAACCAAGTGCCAGAGGTGATTTGTTCACCTAAAGCTATGGATGCAGTGCTCCAGCATGGCCACAGTGCAATGACAGAAAGAAGTAAAATATAACATGTTTCATCCACCACATGCCTGTCTCACCTTCCACCACCCTACTCCACTCCACTCTTTCCACCCACCCACCCCCACCTCATCCCTGACCTGGACAACCCACCCTCGACCACCCTGACAACAGTCTACGAACATCCACCCTAGACCCAACCTAAACAGAAGCATTGCTTCTCCTCTTTCTTCTCTCAACCGTGATGACGATGACAACGATGACGATGATGATGATGATGATGATAAAATCAAAAGAACAGTAGTCAAGTGTAGAGCGAACAGGCAACACATGCAGGTCAGATGGAGAATGGAAGAAGAAACAACAACAACAACAGCAGCAGTAGTAGTAGTAGTAGTAGTAGTAAGAACCTCTCTCCCAGCCCCACCCACCCCAGTCCAAATATGAATGGATAGGTGGGTGGGTGGCGGCAGGGTGGATGGATGGAGAAAGGAACTATTTATCAGACACACCCATATCTTTATGTCTGCTGTAATGTGATGGGTGTGCATGCTTGTGTGTGTGTGTGTGTGTGTAGGGGTGTATATGTATGTGTGTGTGTGTGTGTGCGTACACGTAACATGAAAGTACATTTTGGAAGGTTAATGTGTGTGTGTGTGTGTGTGTGTGTGTATATACATATATATATATATATACATATATATATATTTATGAATATATGCAAATATGTATATGAAAGAAAAGGTGTGCATGCATGCATGCATATGTGCACATGTTACATGAAAGTGCATTTCGAAAGGATGTTGTGTGCATGTGTGTATGTATGGATGCGCATGTGTACGTTACATAAAAACTATAGCTTGGAAGAGTTGTGTGTGTGTGTGTGTATTTATATTTATATAAATATATATATATATATATATATATATATATATATATATATATTGTGGTTGTCTACTCTTTATGCACAGTTTGACCACCTCCTGTACCTTAGAACCATCATGGCATTTGATGTGGCTTTTTAAATCAGACAATGTTCTGAAAAGACACCCACATAGATTGCACCTCCAATTTAGACCACCAAGAGCTGCATATAAGTTCTGATCATTGTGGATCTTAAAATGTCTTTCGAGGCCTCCATTAGATTTGCAAACCTTCTGGCATACATTGCATTGAAAGGTGCACAACACATATATATATATACATACATATATATATATATATATATATATATATATATACATATATATATATATATATATAACTTTTATAAGTAATATTCTAAAAGAAATATTCTAAAAGAATATATAACTGAACTTATGTTGAGTGCTCAATTATCTTGAGCAAATAAATGTGTATATGTGTTTTTATATCATTAATAAATTCGTAGAACTCAATATTATTGATGAGTTCTACGAATTTATTAATGATATAAAAACACACATATATATATACATATATATATATATATACACACACACACACACACATAGACTAGAGACTGTGTGTATAAAAAACGAATGCTTACATGTGTGACATGGAAGTACAACTTGGAAAAGTGTTGTGTGTGGAGAGAGAGAGGTGGGGAGGAGAGGAGAGTGCGTGTGTGTGTGTGTGTGTGTGTTTGTGTGTGCTTATATGAATGGGAAAGAAAGGAAAGGGAGTATAACGATGAACATACGAATGAGAAGAGAAAAAAGAAAGAAAGAGCAAAATAGTCGAATGTCAAAAGGAGAGTGTATATGATATGAGAGTGTAGTGTGAGTAGATTATGAGGAGTATATAATTGTGTTTATGCGCCGGAGGGAGAAACATGGAGAGTACACAGCGAAAACACCAGAGAGAGAGAGGGAAGAGGAAGAGAGGGAAGAGGAAGAGAGGGAAGAGGAAGAGAGAGAGAGAGAGAGAGAAAGAGTGATAGTGGACAAAGGAAGGAAGACGAAAAGGAAAATAAGTCTTTTTCACGCTCCGCCAGGCAGTAAAATAATGGGCAAGCCTGATTGATTATTGTCGTTGTTCACACGTGTATGTGCAGCGGAGAGATAATGCCGCTCAGAATGGAACCGAGGGGGCTGAGGGGCGGGTGGGGGAACGGACAGGCTGGCAGGCGAGCGGGAGGAGGAGGAGGAGGAGGAGGAAGGGAAGCTTGAACGGATGGTAGATGGGGTTTGAGGAAGAAGAGGCGAAATCCCCCCCACCCCCTCCATATTATCTTCACGCCTTCCTATCATCCCTCTAGTTTGCACCTTTCTTCAGTAAAAAAAAAAAGAAGAAAAACACCTCCCAAAAGTCCAGAGTGTACTCATGCCTCAAACTACCCATATCTATCCCTAAAGTGCACCCACCACCACCACCACCACCACTGCTGCCGCCATGACAATCATTATTAAACTCTTTCTATCTCACTCTCTCTCTCTCTCTCTATACTACATTCCACAATCTTTCTGGTTCTGGTAACCCTGACCTTAGCGCCACTTACCACTCCACCATGGGGTTGAACTAAATATCTACCACCACCACCACCATCACCAACACCCTTACTATCAACACGACTATCTCCACCTCCAACGCCTCCGTCACCGTCATGAACATCACCACCAACACCAGCACCATCATCATCGTCACCACCACTACCACCACCATCATCATCATTGTCACCACCACTACCACCATCATCGTCACCACCACCACCACTATCATCATTGTCATCATCACAACAACCAACCCAAGATCAAATCAGACCACCCCACCCCGCCACCTTTCACTTCAATACAAGGCTGTGACGCTGCATCACAGTCCTGCATTCTGTGGCCTTCATTCCTTTCCCAAAAACCAGAACTGAAACTCACAATTACCAACATCAACACTGCACCCACCTTACACATTCCATCCCCCCCACCACCACCAGCACCGTCGTTACTCATCTGCCAATCCACCCAAAGCCATCCCACCCTCCTCCTGGACCTCTTAATGTCCATTCACCCCCTAACCCAACACACACACATACTCAAATTCAAGCTGAGAAGTAAGCTTCAATGTAGCAGCTCGGACTGCAAGAAATAACAGCTAAATCTCCCTCAAATCACACATATAATCTTTGGGAAGGAATGGAATGGAATGGACATATTACATAGAGTAGTCTACACATGTCTCGAAAAGGACAGGATGGTCACCGCTGGAATGTCTGATCATAAGCCTGTTTGCAACACCACCACGACCACGACCACCAATAGCACTACTATTCACCAGCCGATGAGGGAGCCATTAGGTAATAAACTTGCTTAACCTTCGGGAAATGGCAGCCAAATATTCCTCCTTATTTTTCGAAACTGCACAATAATATGCGAAGATGGGATGATAGTCACGGTTGGAATCCCTTCGAGCATACGGGTCTGCTCAAACAGGACTGACCCGGGGCTAAACAACAACATGATTCGTTGGTGTCATCTTTTAAACCCCAGCCACTGTCACCAGTGCCATCGGAGGCACCAGATCTGTACCACACCATGGCTGGAAGCCCCGACACCTACAGACACAAACACACACACGTCCCCACCTCAATTCCCCGCAACTCTCCCCAACTCCCACGCACCCGATTCCGACCCCTTCAAAACGTCATTTGTGTTAATGGCAGTACTCTTAGTCTTCGCTACACACACACACACACACACACACACACACACACGCACACATGCATGTACACAAACAAACATGCATGTACACAAAACTATACACACACACACTTACACACACATACACACATGCATGTACACAAAGCTACACACACACACTTACACAAAGACACACATTTACACAAAGATACACACATACACATAAAGACACACATACACACACAGACACATGCATGTACACAAAACTATACAAACATGCGCATACACACGTACATGGATACATGTATACACACACATGCATGAACACAAATATAAGTGTGCACACATGTACATGCAACTTCAAAAGTATATATATGGACACACACACAGACACATGCACACGCATTTACACACACAGCTGTATAGTATACTATACAGACACACACACACAAGCACCACATGTTTACATACAGTTGCATACACATACATATGAATACACACAGACACACACACATACTCTGTCCAGTAACACCCCTGCCACACACACACACATCAGCATTGAGACAGACAGACACACACTGTCCAGTCAGACCCCCACTCCACACACACACACACACATCATCATAGAGTCAGCAGAGATACACACACACATCAACACAGATGCACACACACACACACACATGGCTGTACTCAGTCCAGTAAGAACACCTCTCCACCCCCATCACCTTCATCCACCCAAGTCAATGCTGCTAGCTAGTTCACATCACTTGGTGCAAGGGGGGGGGGGTAAGAGTGGACAGGTGGAAAAGGGAGGATAGAGTGGTATAAGGGGTGGGGAGAGGAGAGTGAGGAAGAAGAGAGAGGATGTTATTATGATAGACTGGATAAAGAGAGAGACAGACTGATAGATAGATAGATAGATAGATAGATAGATAAAGAGAGGTAGATAGATAGGCAGGTAGATAGATGGATAGATAGATAGATAGATAGATAGATAGGTAGGTAGGTAGGTAGGCAGATATGTAGGTAAGTAAGTAGGTAGGTAGGTAGAAAGGTAGATAGATAGATAGATAGATAAATAGATAGAGAGATAAATAGATAGAGAGATAGATAGACAGGCAGATAGATAGATAGATAGGCAGACAGACAGAGAGAAAGAGAGACAGAAAAACAGATAGACTGATAGATAAATAGACAGACAGAGAGAGAAAGAGAGATAGATAGATAGATAGATAGATAGAAAGGGATAAATAGATAGAGAGGGATAGGTATAGACAGACAGAGAAAGAGAGAGAGAGAGAAACAAAGAGATCCATAGGTGGATAGATTGATAGAGATATAAAGAGATAAAGAGACAAAAGTGGGATAATTACTGTTTAGGGAGATAGATAGTAATTACACACACACACACACACAAATATTTATGGGGAGGGAGAGAATGTGAAAACGTGTGTGTGTATGTGAGTGTAAAAGAGGGGAGGTGAGAGAAAGAGAAGATAAAGGCAAGACAAAGAGAGGGAGAGTGAGGGAGACAGACAGAGGGTGAGTCGGTGTGTGTGTGTGTGTGTAGGTGTATAGGTGTGCACACGTGTGTGAGTATGAGTGGGCGTGTGTGTGAGTACATGTGTGAACATGTGTGTGTGTGTGCGTGTGTGTGTGTTCAATGGTTAAATCCATCAATATGTTGGTTCTGAGAGAGAGAGAGAGAAAGAGAGTGTGTGTGTGAGAGAGAGAGTGTGTGTGTGTATGTGTGAGAGAAAGAGAGTGTGTGTGAGAGAGAGAGAGAGAGTGTATGTATGTGTGAGAGAGAGTGTGTGTGTGTGTGTGTGTGAGTAAGTGAGTGAGTGAGTGAATGAGAGAGAGAGAGAGAGAGAGAGAGAGAGAGAGAGAGAGGGAGGGAGCCATCAATCCTGGGTGAAAATGTAAGGTAAGGTGAGGTATGAAGGAGGACTTCTTTCATTGCCTTATTTTAATGGATCTAAGTAGAAAAGAAAGAAAGAAAGAGAGAGAGAGAGAGGGGGGGGAAGAAAGAAAGCAGGACGTCTGTAGTGGTGCTGGTGGTGGTGGGTCAGAAAAAGAGAGGGAAAGACCATGGAGGAAAGAGAGGGGGGATGTATAATGAGGAAGAACAGTGACAAGCAGCTAGTACAACACACACACACACAGAAATTATGATGAATGCATGTGTGTGTGTGTGTGTGTGTGTGTGTTAGACAGATCTATAGATCAGTAGTGTGTAGGGGAGGGGCTGTGATGATAGAGAGAGAGAGAGAGATACATAAAAAAAGAGAGGGAAAGAAGGGGAGGAAGAGATGAAAAGAAAGTGACAAAATGTGAGAGGAGAAGAGGGGGAGGGGAAAAGGCAGTGAAAGCAGGGGGGGCAGGAGGCAGAGGGTGAGGAGGTTTACAGAGCCTATTAGCTAAGTGGAGGTTGGGACCAAAGGCTGTCAGTGGGGGGATGGGGGGGGGAAATTTCCACCCCTAACTCTAACCCCCCCCCCCCCCCCGCGCCAACTTGCTTGTTAGTGTCCACATGTATATTGATCATTTACCAGGGAGATGTGACAATGTCTGTCCACAACATGCACACACACACACACACACACACACTGAAATATGGGATTAACATCAGACAACCTACCAACACACACACACACACACACACACACACACACATATATATATATACTGTACACATATTGATTGTCCAGGATCTGGCAGTGAGAGAGTTAAGTGTGTGTCCGTACCTATTATGTGCTTAAAGGGGAAGTTAGAGGATATAACCTGAAAAATGCCCCAGCATGGCCAGTCTAATGGTTGAAACAAGTAGAAGATAAAAAAATTGTATGTGTATATGTGTATTTGTTTATCTATCTATCTCTTTATACCAGTCTATCTATCTATCTATATGTGTGTATATGTATGTATATGTATGTGTGTGTATATGTATGTTTGTATATATATATGCATATATATATATATATATATATATATACACATCATCATCATGATATATGCATGCATATGTATATGTGTATATATACACACACATATATCAGGGGGGGGGGCAGAAGAGACACTGAGGTAAAAGAAAAGAAACAGGAGACAGTGGTGGTGGTGGTGGGGTGGGTTGGGGGTAGAATAGTCTGACCCATTTGATTGGTGTGTTTTTATGTTGCAGCAGAAATATACAAAAGGGGGTGGGGGGTGTCGAGAGCACGTTGTGGGTGGGGAGTGAATAGATGGCGATAGTGATGGACAGCGGTGGTGCGAGTGGAGGCGACAGAGATGCTGGTCAGAACCCCTTCCCTCCCCCCACCCTCACGCTCTTTCATTCATATATTTTTCACATCCTCAGATACATTACTCTCTCTCTCTCTCTCTCTCTCCTCAAATACAGAGAAGATCATCATCATCATCATCATTGAATATCCTTTTTTCTAGGCTGGCATGGGTCGGACGGTTTGACAAGAACAGACACACCACCAGAGGGGCCAGCCATGCCAGGTTCTAGGCCTGCTTTCTTCGTGGTTTCTACAGCTGGATGCCCTTCCTACTGCCAACCACGTAAGAAAGAATACTGGGTGCAAGCAAGCACTGGTGAGGTCGCCAAATACCCACAAGAAAAGACCCGCCTCAACTGGGCAGGGCTCAGACTGCAAGAGTAAGAAACTATGATAGGGAGAGAGGAGCAGGTGACTTGTTGAAGAGATGAAGACATGGATGTACAAGGAAGCAAGCTGGCAGAATTGTTAGCACACCGGGCAAAATGCTTAGCGGTATTTCACCCATCGCTACATTCTGGGTTCAAATTCCATGGAGGTCGACTTTGCCTTTCATCCTTTCGGGGTCGATAAATTAAGTACCAGTGGAGTACTGGGGTTGATGGGAGCTCTCCAGATTGCCAGCTCCTGTCAAATTGTCCAACCCATGCCAGGATAGGTTATGTTTTTGTCAAGACTTTGGTCCCTTTTTTTACTGAACTGTTGGATAGATGCAGAAGGGATTTAACAGGGATTGATTTTTACATGAGTAAAAATACATGGTCTAGTGGTCAGCACATTCCACTCATGATCACAAAATCGTGATTTTGATTCCAGAACCAAGCAGAGTCTTGTGTTCTTGAGCAAAACATTTCTATTTCATGTTGATCCAAGAAGGAATGTTGTTATTTTGGTCACTTACACAGCACGGAATCTGGGTAAGTGACCCTAAGAATCTTAGGACACAAGACAGTAATTACTATTTTTAAAATCTCACAACGTGAGATATTCAGCAACAGTACTTTGGAGTAAAGATTGTTTGCCAATATGACATGGCAGTCCTGGTTTAGGACAAACGTTGCTGTAATTTAGCCCCAGGAGACATCGTCTCCAGCTGGCCATACCACATGATCCGTGTCCTTTCATTTTACAAACAAGGGAATCTAGCATCCCCACACAGATATTGTTTTGAGCCGAGTGGAGATGCTAGATTCTCTTGTTCGAAAATATAAGGACACAGATCATGTCGTATAGCCAGCTGGAGACGATGTCTCCTGGGGCTAAATTATAGGACTGCCATGTTATGTTCGTAAACAATCTTTACTACACAAGACAGAAATGTCCAGAGAAGTTTTGATAGTTTTTGCATTCCATTAATATTCTTCTTTTTCTTACGTCAAAATAAAATTCTTCTTTTTAGGGAATTTGGGTGTTATTAACGGCAAAGAAGAGTTAAAAGACATACTTGACCTTGAAGGTAAAGCATGCACTTTAACCCTTCTGCTATCAATAAAATAAGTACCAGTAATATACTGGGTTGATGCTTAACGCCTGTAGTGACCTTCACCGAGGATGTTGTGTTTGAGAAAGAAAAAAAAAAAAAAATCAATCAATATTTACCAATAAATGTTCCAAGAAAAAATAGCTTCAAAGGAACATTGATCACAGGTGCAGCAATATTGATGAACCAATTGGGTAGGAATGGTGTAATTCGAAGAAAAATGATGTAATTTAGCAAATGTTCACGGTAAGACGCCACCTGAAATAGACAAAACAGATTTTATACTTAGAGACATCATATAGTAGACATACAAGCAGGTTAAAGATACCTTGTTTCTTTGTAGATTGAAAGAAATGATGCAGAGCCCTAATCATTTTCGACCCTTTTTAAGGTTTCGTCACTTAACCAATCACTTAACCAATCAGCCAGCACCATTTGAGCGTGGTTGATGCCAGTGCTGCCTGACTGGCTCCCATGCCAATAGGACATAAAAAGCACCATTCAAGCATGACCGATACCAGTGCTGCCTGACTGGTACCCACTACACTCTCAGAGTGGTTGGTATTAGGAAGGGCATCCAGCTGTAGAAACATTGCCAGATCTGATTGGAGCCTGGTGTCGCCTCCTGGTCCACCAGTCCTCAGTCAAACCGTCCAACCCATGCCAGCATGAAAAGTGGACGTTAAACAACAACGATGATGATGATGATGAACAAATATGGTCGCTTCAGAGAACTGGAGTAAATAACTTGCCTGCTGTTTTATCTTTTATGATATACTCTACATGTGCTACGTAATCTTTCACTTGTTTCAGTCATTAGACAGCGGCCATGCTGGGGCACCACCTTGAAGAACTTTCAATTTAATGAATCGACCCACATAATTATTTCCTTTAAGCCTGGTACATATTCTATCAGTCTCTTTTGCTGAACTGCTAAGTTACAAGGACATAAACACACCAACACTGGTTGTCAAGCAAAGGTGGGGGACAAACTCAGACACAAAGACACATGCACACATATGCCAGGCTTCTTTCAGTTTCTGTCTACCAAATCCACACACAAAGCTTTGGTTGGCCCGAGGCTATAGTAGAAAACACTAGCCCAAGGTGCCACACAGTGGGACTGAACCCGGAACCATGTGGTTGGGAAGCAAGCTTCTTACCACACAGCCATGGCTGTGCCTATGTGTGCATGTGAAATTGCAACAGAATAATGTTAAACTATTAACAAGCTATTGGGTTTCCGTTCCTGACTGAAGCACTTTTACTTTATGCATGCGTGCATGTGTGTTCTGTCAGTGAAGATCGTTAGGGAAGCAAGAATTAAGCATCTAACGATAGAAATACAGAAATACATCACAAACCAATAACAGGATATAGATGACAGCCTATCCTTCATGTCAGCAGACCAACATCTTTTGTTGAGTCAGTGAGATGTGACTAAACATAGATGCAGGATGTTAGATTGGGGGAGTGCAAAGCACATCAAAGAAATATTAGGTAAGCAGTAAGCAAAAGCTAAAGGGTGAGGAAAAAGGGACAGCAAAGTAAGGGAAATGACAGCTTATCATAAAAGGGAGAAGATATAAACAAGTCATGAAAAGTCATAGGAAGACCATCATCATCATCATCATCATCAGCATCTTTTAACATCCATTTATGATAGCTTCTGCTACCTAAGTGACCAAGTCTGTAGTGGGGGTGGATGTTTGGAGTCTGTAGTGGGGATGGGTGTTCGGAGGGCATTGCCACTAGAATAAGAATAGCCTGGGCAAAATTCAGAAAGCTTTTACCCCTAGTGGTAACAAGGGGCCTCTCACTCAGATGAAAGGTAGATTGCATGATGCATGTGTGCGAACTGCCATGCTACATGGCAGTGAAACATGAGCCATAACTGCTGAAGACATGCGTAGGCTTGGAAGAAATGAAGCTAGCATGATCCGCTGGATGTGTTATGTCAGTATGCATACACGACAGAGTGTAAGCACCCTGAGAGAAATGTTAGACATAAAAAGCATCGGATGTAGCATGCAAGAGAAACATTTGGGCTGGTATGGTCATGTACTACGGATGGATGAGGAGAGCTGTGTGAAGAAGTGTCACTCTCTAACACTGGAAGGAGTCCAGGGTAGAAGGAGACCTAGGAAGATATCGGATGAGGTGGTCAAACATGACCTTCGAACGTTGGGCCTCAGAGGCAATGATGAAAGACTGAGACCTCTGGAGATATGCTGTGATTGAGAAGACCTGGCAAGTAAAGTGAGATTGCAACCATAGCCTACACCAGTGTCACATAATCAGCTCATTTAAAAAGTACCTCTGACTCATTGGATGACATGCTGTGCTTGAGGACACCCATTGAGTCAAAGCTAAACTTAAAGATTGCTTACCTGTGCTTGCCAGTCGGCAACCCTGGCTGGCCAGTACTTCTCCACCAGACGATGACCAACAAAATCAGCAATCAAATAACAAAACGAAGCACCAACTGCAGAACACTGACAATGGAAAGAACACAACAACAACAATAATAATAATAATAATAATAATAATAATAAGAAGAAGAAGAATAAGAAGAATAAGAAGAAGAAGAAGAAGGAAGAGGAGAAGAAGAAGGAGGAGGAGAAGAAGAAGGAGGAGAAGAATAAGAAGAAGAAGAAGAGGAGGAATAATAATAATAATAATGACGTTCTAGTTGGCCTGGGCCCCACAGAGGAAGACAGCAGCCTAAGATGGCATGCAGTGGAACTGAACCCAAGATCACATGGTTGGGAAGCAAGCTTCTTAGCTACAGAGAGAGAGAGGGGGGAGAGAGAGTGTGTTGTGTGTGTCTGCGTAAACAAAATGACATACTTACCAAACAAACCAAAAATAAGGCCAATGGGAATGAGAAAAGGAATCCTGAAAGAATACTGAGGAAGATGGACCCTGGAATGGCAAATGACTGTAGACTGACAGAGTTAAGGGAAAAAAAAACAAATTGATAGAATTGCAAAAGAAACAAAAAAAAAAACGAAAGCTGAGGGCAAGAGAGAAAATTCCAATACCCATCCATCCTCCCATCTTCTCTTCCCACTATTCCAGCGAGAGCCATGGTGGGAGAGTCCTCAAGCATCTCCTCCATAGGGTTCTTCTCATAAGTAGTCATTGTTAGACTTTCCAGCTGGATTCCCATGAGGGACCAACTAAGATTAACACTTTAACTACATTGTGTGCTATTGACAGTACGTGGGTAACTGTCCCAACTTGCATTGAGTAGCACTATTGGGACACAGTATAAATCTTTAAAAAAATTTTTTAAACTGATATTCTAATGAACTCAGTCGTTATTATACATGATTTATGTTTTAGAAATGAAGGATAATACTCTTTACTTTTTTACTTGTTTCAGTCATTTGACTGTGGCCATGCTGGAGCACCGCCTTTAGTCGAGCAAATCAACCCCAGGACGTATTCTTTGTAAGTCTAGTACTTATTCTATCAGTCTCTTTTGCAGAACCGCTAAGTTACAGGGACATAAACACACCAGCATCGGTTGTCAAGCGATGTTGGGGGGACAAACACAGACACACAAACATATACACATATATATATACATATATACGACGGGCTTCTTTCAGTTTCCGTCTACTAAATCCACTCACAGGGCTTTGGTCGGCCCGAGGCTATAGTAGAAGACACTTGCCCAAGGTGCCACGCAGTGGGACTGAACCCGGAACCATGTGGTTGGTAAGCAAGTTACTTACCACACAGCCACTCCTAAGCCTATATATAAAATAACTATATTTTGTAAATTTATAACATCTATTCCCGTTTCATTATTAAACGGTGGTGCTCCAGCACGGCCACAGCTCTGAGCTGAAACTACCCTCCACCGGAAGTTCATTCCTCTGTCATCCCACCCCCTCCACCGGAAGTTCATTCCTCTGTCATCCCACCCCCTCCACCGGAAGTTCATTCCTCTGCCATCCCACCCCCTCCACCGGAAGTTCATTCCTCTGTCATCCCACCCCCTCCACCGGAAGTTCATTCCTCTGTCATCCCACCCACTCCACCGGAAGTTCATTCCTCTGCCATCCCACCCCCTCCACCGGAAGTTCATTTCTCTGTCATCCCGCCCCCTCCACCGGAAGTTCATTCCTCTGTCATCCCACCCCCTCCACCGGAAGTTCATTCCTCTGTCATCCCACCCCTCCACCGGAAGTTCATTCCTCTGTCATCCCACCCCCTCCACCGGAAGTTCATTCCTCTGTCATCCCACCCCTCCACCGGAAGTTCATTCCTCTGTCATCCCACCCCCTCCACCGGAAGTTCATTCCTCTGTCATCCCACCCCCTCCACCGGAAGTTCATTCCTCTGTCATCCCGCCCCCTCCACCGGAAGTTCATCCCTTTGTCATCCTGTCAACCTCGGCTGTCTCCCGGAACCCATCTAGTGGCCTTGGCCATCCTCTCCCCTACCTTTGGGTAGCGCATTAAGGTTGAGAAATGTTTGCAGGTTGTAGGTAATGTTTTGCTTATGAATTCTTCCAATTGCAAGTTTTCTTTTCAGGTACACGACACTGCTTTTCCTCTTCCCAGGCTACAGGCCCACACCCCCAACACCCATACTGTTAGGATTGGCACTCTCAACGTCGGCACGCTGAAAGGTAGATCTGGTGAAATTGTTGAGATGCTTGAACGGAGATGCGTAGATATGTGCTGCATCCAGGAAGTAAGATGGAGAGGAGGTTCTGCAAGGTTCCTCACAGGCAAAGAACACAGGTACAAGATTTTCTGGGCAGGGAACACTGACGGGGTCGGGGGCGTAGGAATACTTCTAGCGGAGAAATGGGTGGATAAGGTAATCGAGGTCGTTAGAGTAAGTGACAGAGTACTTAAGATCAGACTAGTGCTTCATCATAGATTAGCTACTGTCATCTCAGCCTATGCACCTCAACCTGGGCTACCAGATGGTCTGAAAGACCAATTCTATGACACCCTCTTGCAAACTACCTCGTCGACGAGTGACAGGGACCTTCTCTTTGTGGCTGGAGACTTCAACGGTCATGTCGGACGTCGTGCTGGGGGCTTCCATGGCATACATGGAGGCTATGGCTTCGGTTCCCGCAACGAGGAGGGAACCAGACTGCTGGAGTTCTGTGATGCAACCAATCTTATGGTCTGCAATACCAACTTCAGGAAACCTGCCAGTCACCTAGTCACCTACCGCTCCGGCAGACACTCTAGCCAAATCGACTACATCCTCGCCAGAAATAGGGAAAGAGGGCGGCTTATAAATGCCAAAACCTACCCTGGCGAAGAATGTACCCCACAACATAGATTAGTAGTTAGCGACTTTGGGATCAAGGCAAAATGGGTGCCCAGAATTAGACAGGCTTGGAGAAGAAGGGTGTGGAAGCTTAAAGACCCTGCAAACGGACAGAGACTTAGAGACAAGTTACTTGAAGCATTTAACGAAATAGAAGGGGATATAGCATCATACAACGTGGAAGACAATTGGAGATTTCTGCGGGACAACCTGTTGAAAGCCACCGACCAGATTTGTGGGTGGTGTAAGGTCCCCTCCCAACCCAGAGTAACGTGGTGGTGGAACAAGGAGGTAGACAGGGCTATTAGACAAAAGAAACAAGCTTGGAAGGACTGGAAGAACGGTGGTAGCAGGGAATTGTACCAATGTGCCAGAAGGGAGGCTAGGCGACAGGTTTATTTAGCCAGAGGGGAAGCAGATAAGGAAAGATTTGCCAATGTTCTGCGCCGTGAGGACCAAAGACTCGAGGTATTTCGGGTTGCAAGACAGTGTAGGAGAGAGAATAGTGATGTTGTAGGAGAGAAATGTGTTCGCATGGATGATGGTACGCTTGCATTAAATGAGGATGCAAAGAAAGAGGTCTGGAGATGCCACTACGATAGATTGCTTAATAAAGAGAATGAATGGGAGAAAGAGAGCCTGCCTTATGTCGACCCAATAAAGGGACCAGCTATCCGAGTTGATAGTACCAGGGTAGATAAAGCAATTAAGAGTATGAAGACCGGGAAAGCCCCCGGCCCATCAGGAATCACTGCAGAGATGCTCAAAATATCTGGCAGTGTTGGCTATAGCCTAGTCACCCGTATTACGAACCAGGTGATACACGAAGGAGTCATACCCTATGACTGGTGTAGCAGCATCATAGTCAACTGCTACAAAGGTAAAGGGGACGCTTTAGATACAAATAATTACAGAGGCATCAAGCTGTTAGATCAGGTTATGAAAGTTACAGAGAGGGTCATAGCCCAACTAATTAGGGAGCGAATCAATTTAGATGAGATGCAGTTTGGGTTCGTGCCAGGTAAAAGCACTACTGATGCCTTATTTCTAGTGAGACAGTTGCAAGAGAAATACCTAGCCAAGGATAAACCTCTGTACCTGGCTTTCGTTGACATGGAGAAAGCCTTTGACAGGGTCCCCCGATCCCTTATCTGGTGGTCAATGAGGAAACTTGGGATAGAAGAATGGCTAGTGAGAGCTGTGCGAGCCATGTACAGAGATGCGGCCAGTAAGGTGAGGGTTGGAAATGAGTACAGCAATGAATTCCGGGTAGAGGTAGGGGTCCACCAAGGTTCCGTCCTCAGCCCCCTATTATTTACCATAGTCCTCCAGGCAATCACAGAGGAGTTCAAGACAGGTTGCCCCTGGCAGCTCCTCTATGCTGATGACCTTGCCCTAATTGCGGAGTCACTATCAGAACTAGAGGAGAAGTTTCAGGTGTGGAAGCAAGGTCTAGAATTGAAGGGCCTTAGAGTCAACCTAGCTAAAACCAAAATCCTAATAAGTAGGAAGGTAGATAAAACACAAACCCCTTCAGGTAGATGGCCCTGCTCAGTATGTAGAAAAGGAGTAGGTAGTAACTCTATAAGATGTACCCGGTGCAAGCTATGGACACATAAGAGGTGCAGCAACATCAAAGGCAGGTTAACTAGCAAGTTAGTTTTTGTTTGTGGCAGATGTTCAGGTGCAATAAAGACTGCAAACAAACAGGAAACAACTTCTATCTCATTCCAGGGTGAAAAACTAGAGGTAGTCGATAGCTTCCGCTATCTGGGCGACCAAGTTAGTAGTGGGGGTGGGTGCGCTGAAAGTGTAGCTGCTAGAATAAGAATAGCCTGGGCAAAGTTTAGAGAGCTCTTACCCCTGCTGGCGACAAAGGGACTCTCACTCAGAGTAAAAGGCAGACTGTATGACGCATGCGTACGAACAACCATGCTACATGGCAGTGAAACATGGGCTGTAACTGCTGAGGACATACGTAAGCTCGCAAGGAATGAAGCCAGTATGCTCCGTTGGATGTGTAATGTCAATGTGAATACCCGTCAGAGTGTAAGTATCTTGAGAGAAAAGCTGAACATTAGAAGCATCAGTTGTGGCGTGCAAGAGAGACGATTGCGCTGGTATGGACATGTGGTGAGAATGGAGGAGGATAGCTGCGTGAAAAAGTGCCACACCCTAACAGTTGAGGGAACCCGTGGAAGAGGTAGGCCCAGGAAGACCTGGGCTGAGGTGGTGAGGCAAGACCTTCGTACATTGGGCCTCACCGAGGCGATGACTACGGACCGAGACCTTTGGAAATGGGCTGTGCGTGAGAAGACCCGGCAAGCCAAGTAAGATCGTTGCCAGTGCCCCTGGACTGGTTCTTGTGCGGGTGGCACATGAGATGCACCATTTTGAGCGTGGCCGTTGCCAGTACCGCCTGACTGGCTCCTGTAGGATTTTCGAGCGAGATCGTTGCCAGTGCCCCTGGACTGGCTTGTGCGGGTGGCACATAAAAGACACCATTTCGAGCGTGGCCGTTTTCGTGCGGGTGACACGTAAAAGCACCCACTACACTCTCTGAGTGGTTGGCGTTAGGAAGGGCATCCAGCTGTAGAAACTCTGCCAAATCAGACTGGAGCCTGGTGTTGCCATCCGGTTTCACCAGTCCTCAGTCAAATCGTCCAACCCATGCTAGCATGGAAAGCGGACGTTAAACGATGATGATGATGATGATGAATAAAGTAAAATAAGTAATAAGAAAAAGCAACTGAACAAGATGCTGGTGAGGCTTAATGGCTAAACTCAGGTGTGCGTTTAAAGTGTTAAGAATATTATCCAAGAATCTCATTCTTGGTCCGTCTTTGGATCTCTTGCCTGTTGGTTCAGCTTGAAGAATTTGTCTTCTGATTCTTTCTTATGACATTTTAACCACATGCTCCTAATGCTAGAACTGTGATCTCCAGGAAGTAGCAGCTCAACCCGGGGAGACTCCCTGATCTCCGACCTACACACCCTGTCAAGTAACGTTACTCCGTAGGTCCTTCAAAGGAACCACATTTTCGAGGAGTTCCATATCAAACGTTTAAAAATGGATCAAGAAATAAAAACTGAACCACCAAAGCATTAAAGAATTCTATGAGTTACAAAACTGCACTGAGATAATAAGGAAAGCAAAAAACCACTGCAAAAGGATACAAAATATAGACAATGAAATATCCAGCTAGAACTTGGTAAAAATATTTATCCTTGTAGCGAGATAAAATACGGCCTAGGTTTTTGGCATCAGCTATATCCTGTGGAACTTTAATATATTGCTTTTCTTCTCTGAAAAATAAATAAATAAATAATTACATAAATAAATAAATGAAGTAAAGATCGTTATTTAAGCATGGTTGGTGTTAGGATGGGCGTCCAGCTGTAGAAACTTTGCCAGATCAAATTGGAGCCTAGTGCAGCCTTCTGGCTTGCCAGCCCTCAGTCAAACCGTCCAACCCATGCCAGTGGTGAGCATAAGAATGAATACAGTCGAAGGACTGGGTGAGGAGGAGGGCATGGGTGGTTTCATAAAAGGTACCCACTTTACTTGCTGCATCATTGCACATGGCTTGAATGGAGAGTAACAGATGGCTAAAGACAGGGCACAAGTGAATGTGGGGTGAGGTGAGAGAGATAGCAGTGTTTAGGAAGGAGCAGAGACCAGAAGATGGGGTGGGGATGATGTGCAAGGTGCAGGAGTGGCGGAGAAGGGGATATGGGAGTACATCATCACCATCATCACTTAATGTCCATTTTCCATGTTGGCATGGGTAAAACATTTTGAGAGGAGCTGGTAGGCTGGTGGGTTGCACCAGGCCCCAGTGGTCCCTTTCGACAAGGTTTCTACAGTTGGATGCCTTTCTTAATGCCAACCACTTTCCAGAATGTACTGGATGCTTTTACATGACGCCGACATGGACACTTTTACATAAAACGTAAGAAACAATGCATAGAAGACAGGCAAATACTTACAAATCCATATTTGGAAATCGTAGATATATAAATACCATAACTAGAATGGATGTGAAGAAGAGGACGCCAAGAATTATAAAAGATCTACTACTGTTGGTTTCTGTGGACTGGTTTTTGGTACTTGATGAAATGTTAGTGGAATGCTTCGACTTTGACATGCTATTAGAGCTGTCACTGGACATGTGGTTAGCATTGGAATTTGATACAACTGCCTCGTTAACAAAGCTATTGGACAAATGATTATGTTCTGAAATTAGAGGAAAAAGAAAAACAATTAAAATTACTACAAATTACATCGTGCATTATTTACATTATTTACATTTGACGGATATTTGTCCTCATCTTGTTTGTTGTTAACACAACCTTTCGGCTGATATATACCCTCTAGCCTTCATCAGGTGTCTTGGAGAAATTTCGAACCTGGGTTCTCATTCCTAAGGTATTTTTCGATATTGCTGTTATTATTATTATTATTATTATTATCATCATTATCATTCAGGTCACTGCCTGGAATTGAACTCAGAACTTGGGGTTGCTAGCCCGTGCTCTTAACCACTACGCCATATGCCTGTAGGCATGTGACCAGGCAGTGACCTGAATAATAATAATAACATTGAAAAATACCTTAGGAATGAGAACCCATGTTCGAAATGTCCCCAAGACATCTGATGAAGGCTGGGGGGTACATCAGCCGAAATTGAAATTGAGATTTTTTTTAAAACTTGCCCAACACAATGGTGAGCAAACTCTTATCATCTCGTTAATAAAGCGAGCAGAAGGCAAAACATTTCATTAATATATGCGCGCATGGTGGGGGGGGGAGGGATATTTGTATTTGTCATTCTGGGAACTGCTGAACGAGATTTGAATTTAAAAAAAAAAAAAATTTAATTAATATAAATCAACTTTAAAATAATTATCAAGGCAGGTAACTATTTCTGATTAAATAGAGTTACGTCCCTTGTCTAATTTTATGCAATTATTTCGAAGACGTTTGTTTTCGACCAATACTTTCCAGTAATTCAACGGAATTTGACAAGGTTTCGGGAAAACAAACCTGAAAATAAATACGGGTGGACTTTCGGACAACTATTTCGAAAGTCTACATAAATATTTATCATATAAACGGTCAATATACATATATATATATATGTATATATTAGTTATTAAATCGTGTGGTTATACACCTGGTAGTTCGCCAGTAAATCACGTTCACTAGTTTAGGTGTTCGGTGGATATTCGATGCTCGATGGGTCAAAACAATTGTAGTGATCAATAAAGATTCTCGTATCTTCCATCTTCCGCCTTTCTCGTTAATCAAACGTGTGTGTGTGTGTGTGTGTGTGTGTGTGTTAATACGAGATTATCAATCTCAGCAAAATATTAAAGTGCTCTGCAATTACAAATACACCGCTAGCATGACAATGGCACTCGTTTACAACCACGAGATGCCAAGGCAAGGAGACTGCAACACACACACACACATACACATGTACACACAGACATATATTCATTTACTTGTTCCAGTCATTTGACTGCGGCCACGGTGGAGCACCGCTTTTCGTCGAACAATTTGACTCCAGGACTTATTCTATCGGTCTCTTTTGCCGAACAGGTAAGTTCCGGGGACATAAACACACCAACATCGATTGTCAAGCCATGGCGGGGGGGGGGGGGGGCAAAGACAAACACTATACATATATATATGTATATATTACGGGCTTTTTTCAGTTTCCATCTGCGTCGGCCTGAGGATATAGCAGAAGACACTTGCCCAAGGTTCCATGCAGTGGAACTGAACCCAGAACCATGTGGTTGGTAAGCAAGCTTCTTACCATACAGCCATGCTGCGCCTATATATATATATATATATATATATATATATATATATATATATATATATATGGGAGAATATACAAAAAATAACAACAGACGAGGACAGGTGGTGTAAATAACAAAAGTATATATTAGTATGACGCTCGGGAATACGGAAAGTCTTTGACGTTTCGAGCTACGCTCTTCAACAGAAAGAATACGGAGACAAGGAGAAAAACACGGAGAAAAAATTGAATAGTGTTCAGTCAACGGTCAATCATAATAATGGCCGATCATAACAATGACTGACCGGAAGTTAGAAATTCTTATTTCAGGAGAGCTAAGAAAGGGGGAGATAACAAACGGTGATCGGGAACGAGGGGCTGTGTGTGGGAGGTAGACTACTGGTGATCTTGACGTATGTAGTGTGAAAATGGGGAAAGGGAGAAAGTAGTTGGTCAGTTGTAGTGTGTGCGTGGTGTGATGCGAGGGTATTGGTGTGGTGTGCATGGTGTGATGCGAGGGTATTGGTGTGGTGTGATGTGAGGGTGTTGGGAGGTGGGGAAGGCATGGGTGGAGTGTGGGGTTGAGGTAGGGGTATGTGGGTAGGGTGGGGTATGTGGGTAGGGGTGGGTGGTGGGTGTAAGGAATTGGATGGGGTGGAGTGGGAAGGTAGAGTAGGAGTGAATTGGGGTGTGGTGGGATGAGCTTATGAGGGGGTGTTGACGAGGAGGGAGAAGGGGAAGGTGGATGTAAGAGAGGGGGAAGATGGGTATGGGAGGGGAGAGGAAGAGAGGAGAGAGGGTGGGTATAAGAGAGGGAAGGGGGATTGAGAGAGGGGGAAGGTGGGTATGGGGGGAGAAAGAGGGGAAGGTGGGTATGGGGGGAGAAAGAGAGGAAGAGAAAGAGAGGAAGAGAAAGAGAGTGAGAGAGAGGGAAGAGGGGTATGGGGGGGAAGAAGAAAGGAAGAGAAAGAGAGTGAGAGAGAGGGGAAGAGAGTGAGAGAGTAAGAGTAAGAGAGTAAGAGTGTAGAGAGTAGGAGAGTAAGAGCGTAGAGAGTAAGAGTGAGAGAGGGGGGAGTACGAGAGAAGAGAGTGAGAGAGAGTAAGAGAGAGGAGAGAAAGAGTAGGGGTGAAGAGAAGTGGGAGTGGAGAGAAGTATGAAGAAAGGTGAAGAGACATACAAAGAAGTAGGAGTCGGAGCATATATATATATATATATATATATATATATATATATATATATATATATATATATATATATATATACTGTAAAAAGCACCATTTGAGCATGATCATTACCAGCGTCGCCTTACTGGCACTTGTGCCGGTGGTATGTGAACAAAACATTCGAGCGAGGTCTTTCATTTACATCGTCGAGTGATTCCAGTTGATCCGATCAACGGAACAGCCTGCTCGTGAAATTAACGTGCAAGTGGCCGAGCACTCCACAGACACGTGTACCCTTAACGTAGTTCTCGGGGATATTCAGCGTGACACAGTGTGACAAGGCTGGCCCTTTGAAATACAGGCACAACAGAAACAGGAAGAAAGAGTGAGAGAAAGTTATGGTGAAAGAGTACAGCAGGGTTCGCCACCATCCCCTGCTGGAGCCTCGTGGAGCTTTAGGTCTTTTCACTCAATAAACACTCACAACGCCCGGTCTGGGAATCGAAACCGCGATCCTATGACCACGAGTCCACTGCCCTAACCACTGGGCCATTGCGTCTCCACAAAATTATATTTTAATCAGAGAGAAAGGTGAAAAATGGGAGGGTAGTAACGGGGTGGAAACAAACAGAAATAAGGCAAACTTTTGAACACACACACACACTCAGGGGAGGAGAGAAGATAGAGAAAAGAAAAGACGGGTGATAAAAGAAAGAAAAGAAACTAAAAACGAACTTCCTTCGTCTCCTGCATGCGGCGGCGGCAGAAGCAATTAGTGAGGTAGTTTGTATAAGGATGTGACAGGAATAAATTAGTAGGAAACCATTACGACTGGAAGATAATGTTGAGGCTGGGATGAGAGTGACTGGCGGGGTGGGGGTGGGGGTAGAATAGAGCACATACAGCTGAAATGTGTGTGTGTGTGAGTGAGTGATTGAGTGCACGTGAGAATGTACATGTGTGAGTGTGTGTGTGAATGTGGGTGTCTGTGAATGTGTGTGTATATGTGTGTGTGTATATATGTGAATGATAGTGTGCAGTTGAGAATGTGCATGTATGAGTGTGTGTGTGTGTCTGTTAGCATGTGCGTGTGAGAATGTGCATGTGAGTGTGTGTGAGAGAGCACGTGTGTGAGAATGTGTGAGTGAGGATGTGTGAATAAGAATGTGTGTGCGTGTGTAACAATCCTAAACTGTCACAAACAGGCCTTTCACAGAAACCATCCCTTCCCCCCCACCACTATCACCACCCATAAACATGCCCTACATGGTTGCTTGACCTGACAGAAGTAGCAGCCAATTTTCACTCAAAATTACATCCAACCATCTTGAAAAGGAAGGACGCATTGGTTTATGTAGTCCTAGATATGCAATGCTTGAAAGAGAGACAGACACATGGCCATGGTTGGAATGCCTTTGATCATCACAGGTCTGCTCAACCACGACTGACCTGGGGCTAAATGCCAACTTCTAAACATACACCACTAACCATGGTCCCCACCCCCAGCTCCTGTTAATGTCATTACACCCTGCCTCCATCATTCACCCTGCCACCCAAAGCTTTACATTTGTAATACCCAGGGGTCTTACTACACACCCTTCAAATTTCTCTGCAGCAGGCACCCTCACCATCATCGTTGTCATCATCAATTAACATCCATGTTCCAGGTTGGCAAGGGTTTGGCTGTTTGACAAGGATCTGATGAGTCCAAGGACTGCTTTGTGCCCTAGCGTCTGCTCTGGCATCATTTCTATAGGCATGGCTGTGTACTAAGAAGCTTGCTTCCCAACCACATGGTTCCGGGTTCAGTCCCACTGCGTGGCACCTTGGGCAAGTGTATTCTACTATAGCCTCGGACCGACCAAAGCCTTGTGAGTGGATTTGGTAGACAGAAACTGAAAGAAGCCCGTCGTATATATATGTATATATATATATATATATATATATATATATATATGTATGTGTATGTTTGTGTGTCTGTGTTTGTCCCCCAACATCGCTTGACAACCGATGCTGGTGTGTTTATGTCCCTGTAACTTAGCGGTTCGGCAACAGGGACCGATAGAATAAGTACTAGGCTTACAAAGAATAAGTCCTGGTGTCTATTTGCTCGACTAAAGGCGGTGCTCCAGCATGGCCACAGTCAAATGACTGAAACAAGTAAAAAAGTAAAGAGTATCTTTCTTCAGACACAGCCCACCCCTAAACACACAAGCAAACAGTATGAGCAATGCAGGAACTTGTAAATTAAATTCTGTTTTATTTTCTGCAGAATGCAGACAAGGAATGGATCTTGTTAAGAACTGAAACAAGATCTCATGGAATTCTCTCTCTCTCTCACTGCTGGTTAGAGTCTGAAAATGTTTGAAAATAAAAGAGGAAAGGAAAGAATATAGGGCAAACTAAAAGGCCACGGCCTTGGAAATGCTAAATTACAATATTGTTTTGCATAAGAACTGATCTAAGAGTCTCACACACATACTCACACACTTTCTCTCAAATACAGACATACAGATCAACATCATAAGGCCTAAATACGAGGCCACGAGCTGGACAAAATGTTAGCAAACTCTACAAAATGCTTAGTGGCATTTTTCCAGTCTTTACATTCTGAACTGACTTTTGGGGTCGAAAAATTAAGTACCAGTCTAGTACTGGGGTTGATGTAATAGACTTTGTCCCCTCTCCAACAAATTTCAGGCCTTGTGCCTAGTGTCAAGGTTAACTTGTACCTGAGTAGTAGATCTGTAGAGAGTTCTGAGCCTCTTCATCCTGATGGATGCAAAGGGTGTTGGTACCTGAGGTGGCTGTTCAAACCAAGAGTGGTATAGAAGAACAGGAGGGGGGGGTTTATCGCAGGGGAGAGTTGGTGGGGGTCAAGGAAGTGCAAGTTGTTCTAGGCATCTTTAACAACTGATCTTTATCTCTTGACGTCTTATTTTTTCCACCAATTTGAGCAGGTTATGGCTGAAGGGACAGGCCTGTGCCTATAATAGAAAGAACGATAAATCCTGTCCAATACTATTAGTTATAATAATGTGGTGAGCTGGCAGAATCGTTAGCATGCCAGGCCAAATGCTTAGCGGTATTTCATCAGCTGCTACATTCTGAGTTCAAATTCCGCCGAGGTTGACTTTGCCTTTCATCCTTTCGGGGTGGATGAATTAAGTACCAGTTACGCACTGGGGTCGATGTAATCGACTTAATCCCTTTGTCTGTCCTTGTTTGTCCCCTCTGCATGTAGCTCCTTGTGGGCAATAAAGAAATAAGCAAGAATTATTAATTATGATAATCTATTGGAGGTTAATGATTTATTAATGATTGACTTCTTAAATTTAGTTGATATATTTTATGTTGCTCAAACATTGATTCAAGAAATCCAATAAAAAATTCAGGAAATTAAGGAAAACAGCTGCAAAAAAATTACGCAGATCCGTCTCCGGTGCATGGATGTTTGGTTATCTTATATGTCAGACAATCTTTTATACTATAGCAGGCAGTTTTATGCAAATATCAATGACTAGCCTCTGTTTAATGATTGCTTTGTCATTGTTAAAGGTTGTTAGATCTACATCCTGGTTTACTTGAGTAGATAAGGCAAAACAAAGAGTCACTGGTGTGTAAGATAAACCCTTAGTCATTTTTAATATCTGGGTCAGATCCAAAACCTGAATTTTTTTTCAAGGAGCTGCGCCAAAAAAGTAAAACACAAGTCAATTAAAGGAAAATTTATTATATTTATAGAAGGAAGATGATTAGTGGGCAGCATGTTTTTGGTGGGACCACATGAGAGCCACTGCCTTAGAGAGGAGTTCCTTTAAGACAGTGATTCTCAACTGGGGTCTATATGACCCCTGAAGGTCTATCTAAGAGTTTTGGGGTCCACACAACAAAATAGTAAATTAGGGGCCCCATAATAGTATTTTAAGTGTCCCTGAAAGTTTTGTTTTAGATGTATTGGTATATATATATATATTTTTTTGTTTTGCAAGTACTTGGTGACCCTGTCAGTGCAGGTGCCACTTAAAAGCACCCAGTCCACACTGTAAAGTGGTTGGTGTTCAGAAGGGCATCCAGCTGTAAAAACCTTGCCTGTGCTTGTGCCACGTAAAAAGCATGAAGTCCAGCTGTAAAAATCCTGCCAAAACAGTCACAGAAGTCTGGTGCAGGCTTCGGCCAGGCCATCTCTTGTGGTACCGTCCCACTCATGCTAGCATGGAAGACAGACGTTAAACGATGATGATGCAAGAAACAGCCAGGTTTCTTTCTCTAATGTTTTATATAGTTCAACCTTCACAAAGGGATACGTAGCCTCAGGCCGACCAAAGCCTTGTGAGTGGATTTGGTAGATGGAAACTGAAAGAAGCCCATCGTATATATGTATATATACATATATATATATATATATATATATATATATATATATGTATGTGTGTGTGTGTGTGTGTGTGTGTGTGTGTGTCTGTGTTTGTTCCCCCATAATCGCTTAGCAACCGACGCTGGTGTGTTTATGTCCCCGTAACTTACCAGTTCGGCCTAAGAGACTGATAGAATAAGTACTAGGCCTACAAAGAATAAGTCCTGGGATCAGTTTGTTTAACTAAAGATGGTGCTGCAGCATGGCCACAGTCAAATGACTGAAACAAATAAAGGAATATCAAACTAAAAATGGTAACTGCTTTGGACCCAGTAACCCAGATTGTGGTATTCTCAACAGGTCAATGGAATCTATGTTTAACAGTTAAGAGACAAATCTAAATAGATGTTGATCTTAGACTGACAGCTGTACAGACAATATAATTCTTTATTAGCTTTGACAATACAGCGTGAGATTTTTATTTCTTTTCTTATTTGTTTCAGGCAGTGGACCTCTAGATCTGTGCTCCACAACCATTTTTCTTTTTCACTTATGGTATACTTATATTCTTTTCAAAATGAAGTGGTACACCTGAGCTAAAAATATAACTCAAAGTATATGGCTCCCGTGCTGGGTGACATGTGAAAAGCACCATCCAAACATGGTCAATGCCAGTGCCCCCTGACAGGCTCCTGTGCAAGTGGCACATAAAAAGCACCATTCAAATGTGGTCAATGCCAGTGCCACCTGACTAGCTCCCATGCTGGTGGCACATAAAAAGCATCTACTATACTCTTGGAGTGGTTGGTGTTAGGAAGCGCATCCAGCTGTAGAAACCTTGCCAGATCAGATTGGAGCCTGGTGCAGCCTTCTGGCTCGCCAGTCCTCAATCAAACCGTCCAACCCATGCTAGCATGGAAAGCGGACATTAAACGATGATGATGATGGTGATAGGGAAAACAATTATATTCAGGTTACACTGCGACACAACTAGCATCGTCTCCTGGCACACCAGTGTGCCACGGCATACCACTCCTCTAGATAGACTTGGTCACCTCTAGCCTCCCTTGCCTGAACCTGAAACCACATGGTTGGAATGCAAGCTTCTTAACCACATAACCACAAAAATTTTTTCTTAATTAACATATTTGGTTTTTGTCTTTTTGTCATTGTTAAAATCAATTTATTGACTTCAGACTATAGCAATCTATAAACACTAACATTTCCTTTTTATTTCTTCTCATAGTACGTTTATATTTGTTTTATTACTACTAGTTAAAAGTCATAACTTACCAGCTCTAACATTAAATGCCACATGAAATAAAATAACCCAAGAAAAATATTATGGTTGTATTTAACCAAACTGGTTTATGCAATGCTGTGCATTTATCAGAATAACGAGGACCATCTAGACCAGGCCTAGCCAACATGAATTATATTGCAGGCCACTTTAATCACAGAAATTCTTTTGAGGACTGCTTGTATACTTTATGCAAATAATAGTCAAATAATCACTGCTGACAGAATTGCAAGCATTTTGCTTTCTCATGCTATTATTACAATAATGAAGGAATGATCATTGATTCAACATGAAATATTATCGTTGCAAAAACAGTACTATCTTTCTCTTTTGCTTTTCATTACAATCTTTAATTTTTGATAAAATTTTTTAAATGTTTGTTTAAATAAACACATTTCAAGAAAGTATCAAGCAGGCTGCAAGATAAAAGTCTGCAGGCCTCAGATTGGCCAACCCTGGTCTAGTCATTCTAGGGTTGGGGTTGGGACACATGCTCTCATTTGAAGGTAGAACATTGCTATTGAGAGAAACGGTGACTATGTTGAGAAGTAGGGATGTGATCGACAGAGGACCAGCTTCATTTTGATGTATGATACATGTTCCTGTGTTGGTAATTATACCTGTCCTAAACAAAATGGCATTACTTTTTGACTTACCCTCGTATATATTTGAGTCATTGTGTTGCTAAATATTAATAAATATATACATATATATATATATATATATATATATATATATATATATATATATATATATATATATATATATATATATATATATATATACATATATATATATATTCATGTTTTGAAATATTTTTTCCTGTTTGCTGATGCAAACAGATATATATATATATATATAACAGGCTTCTTACAGTTTCTATCTACCAAATCCACTCACAAAACTTTAGTTGACCTGGAGCTCTAGTAGAAGATCCTCACGCAAGGTTCCACGCAGTGGAACTGAACCCACGACCACAACCACAACCACTGCTTCATCTGCATCAATTGTTTATCCTATCTTTATCTCAGCAACTTCATCTTACGTTTCCTTTTCAGCCTCCAGTCTAAATTCAAAACTGTACAATAACAGAATGGCGAAGGTACTGTGGGTGACAGCTGCAGTCAAAACATCAACAACGTTTTTCTGTTAACTGCACAAAAATTAACTTCTGTAGGAAGGATTTTGAAATCTGAAAAACTCTTTTAAACAAACAAAACATGGAATTTCCTCCCTGTGCATATATCTACAATATTTTAGAGTTACTACTTTGGCATACATTTTTGTTTACATGGCAATAAACTAGATTACACACAATAGCTTCTATACATCATCATCATCATTTAACGTCTGTTTTCTATGCTAACATATAGATGCAACCAGGGCTGTGGAGTCAAAACAAAAATGCTTAACTCCGACTCCCCTATGTAATTAAGTGATAGTGGTCTACTTTACTGACTCCGACTCCAGCTACCCGCTAATTGTTTCTGACTTTGACTCCACAGCCCTGGATGTCACACACTCCTCCTAGGGCTTTTTTGACTTTTGAGCTACATGGTGTCCTCAATGGTGCTGGTGGCATGAAAAAAAAAGCACCCAGTACACTCTGTAAAGTGGTTGGTGTTAAGAAGGACATCCAGCTGTAGAAACCATGCGAAAGCAGACATTGGAACACAATGCAGTCCTTGGACTCATTTGATCCTTGTCAAACTGTCCAACCCATCCACACATGAAGCACAAACGGTAACTGATGATGATGATGATCACAATACAAATATATATATATATATATATATATATATATATATATATATCCATGTATCTATCTACATATATATATATATATATATATATATATATATATATATATTATATATAGGCGCAGGAGTGGCTGTGTGGTAAGTAGCTTGCTTACCAACCACATGGTTCCGGGTTCAGTCCCACTGCATGGCACCTTGGGCAAGTGTCTTCTACTATAGCCTCAGGCTGACCAAAGCCTTGTGAGTGGATTTGATAGACGGAAACTGAAAGAAGCCCATCATATATATGTATATATGTATGTATATATGTGTGTGTTGTGTGTCTGTGTTTGTCCCCACCCCCAACATCGCCTGACAACCAATGCTGGTATGTTTACATCCCCGTAACTTAGCGGCTCAGCAAAGAGACCGATAGAATAAGCACTGGGCTTACAAAGAATAAGTTCTGGGGTTGATTTGTTCGACTAAAGGCAGTGCTCCAGCATGGCCGCAGTCAATTCAGTGAAACAAATAAAAAAATATATACACACACACACATATACTTCCTTAGCCTTCCTCCAAACTGATGTTCACCGTTTCCATGCCCCCTTCCCTGCATCACATCCTTCCCCTATATTCCTCAACTCTTAATCATTAGTTGCTCACATCACACGATCCCTTGTCCCTATCCCACATGCCTGTTTCTCTGTCTTCATCCCACTCACATAGGCCCCTAGCAGATAACAACTATCTGGCACGGGTTTCCCATGTCACATGATTTCATTCCCGGAATTCTCATATCACATGATTTCATTCTACTGGAAATCATCAGGGGAGGACACCCGTTCACTGCATGCCAGTCAAACCTCACTGCTATGATATATTGAACATTGGCATCTTTCCAGACATTGATGTTGCAAAGACCCATCAGGCTTATTAAAAATTAATTATTAGCGACAAAAGTAGTATTAGTAACAAAATGTAATCTTTATACCCAACTCGTTAGAACAAAGAATACTGCATTATTCATCAGCCTCATCATTTAACATCCATTTTCCATGCTGGCATGGGTTGGACAGTATGATTGGGACTGCTAAGCTGGAGAGCTGTACCAGGTTTCAGTCTGCTGTGGCATGGTTCCTGCAGCTGAATGCCCTTCCTCATGCCAACCACCTCACAAAGTGTACTGGGTGCCCTTGCCATATCACCAGTATGGGTGTCTTATATACATGTGTATACATAGAAACTTACTTGGAAATGGATGCATCACATTCAATTGGCCCGGCAAATAAAGTGAGTCCACAGCTGTAACTTACACCAGTGTCGCATAACCAGCCCAAAAGTACCTTGGGTCGTAGGACGACATGCTGTGCTTGAGGAGACCTATTGAGTCAAGTACATCAACATCCCCGATATAAAAATCAAATCAAATGGAGATTGTAGTTGTGAGCCCTGTGCCGGCAGCACGTAAAAAGCACCATCCGAACGTGGCCCATGTCAGTGCCGTCTTGACTGGCTTCCATGCCAGTGGCACGTAAAAAGCACCATCCGATTGTGGTTGATGCCAGCTCCTCTGGCCCCTTGAGTTAAATGACCTGGTATTAGTTCATCATCATCATCATCTCATGGACATGAGTGAATCAAGTCCCAGACTTCGTAGAGCCAGTTAACCAGTTTGCATGGTGTACAAGTGACCGAGATCACCCCTCCCCCCCCCCACCGAAACGGGACGCCAGTCTGTCGCAGAAGTTATTCATTTACCGCCGGGGTGGACCAGAGCAGTGTGAAATGACCTGTTTTGCTTAAGATCACCAAGCACCGCCTGGTCATGGAATCGAAACCGCCACCTTGCGATCTTGAGTTGCAACACGTTATCCACTAGGCCACGCGACTTCATTTACTTATCAAACATCTTGTCCAAAAAAGCATAACTGAATACCTGTGGCGGATTTGAACCTATTATTCTTGGCCTGATAATAGCTCCTTATCTTCCAGGTCATTCATCCCTACTCAAACTACACAAATGTTACGCATGTAAAGTTGTTTGTTTTTTCTAAGTTATGAATTAATCACATTGTGTTCCACATTATGAAAGATAAAATATTTATTCAGGACATTCGTAATTATTCTCTTTTGCGTTTCGGTGGAATTCTAGTTCTGTAACCAGTATTATTATATCATATAATGATTATGTTTGTTTAGTGGGGGTATCGTACGTATTCTGTGGTAAATAATTGCTATAAACATCATTAAAAGCTATTTATGATTCAACTAACAAACATTATAGTGAGTTGAGTCTCCAGATCACTCATAATTTACGTGGTTTATTTATAAGTACTATCAAACGCACATATGTACAGAGGCACAACATATATACAAAGCTATAGCCAGCGATTGCGTATATAAATTATTATATAATAATTACTGTTTAGCCCAAGCCTCGATCGACCAGGCCTATAATAATCAAAGGCATTCCAGCCATGACCACATTGTGGAAACATGTGTATCGTTCGAATGTTTGCTGTCAGGGACATATGTACCAACGGTGCAGATCCGAAACTTCGCCTATAATTAAATTTGTTTTTATTTACAGTGTGTCCCATCCTAATTTAAGACGGTCCAGTGTAATGTAAGGGAGATTTCGATGCTAATTCTAGCAGGATATAGACGATCAGCTAAAGACTCTTTTGTTAACTAATCCATAATTCGAATACTTCGAGTACGCATGTACGTAAATACCGTGTGTTTATACCTGTGTATATCTTGGATATCCTCACATGTGAATATAATGTGTGGGTCCATTCATATCAAGCGATAATGTTTGTTAAATATGAATGAAACGTTAGATTTAGCAGAGAAACTTTATACTGCGATGTTGGTGTCGCTCACACATACATGGAATTTTAATTATAAAATGTATATAATTAGACTACGTAACTACAGAGATGTACAACAAATAAAAATTACTATTTGTAACTGCAAGAAATTAAAAAGAAAATCTAAACACGAATTCTGAGAGGAGTAACTTTGCTAACTCAACTATAAACATTACGCAACATGTGTCATACAACGAAGTTATAAGAGTTGGTGTCAGTTTAGTACAAAGTTGAGCAAACTAAGACACCAAACAACCGTATCTGTTAAGAAATAAGGTGATATATTGAATACAGTGTATATATATTTATACATATGTACATGTTAGTGTGTGTTTGAAACAAACGGTTCTTATCAATGAGATTATTAAGCTCGGCGAGAGAAATAAAGAAAGGAAATAGTAGTTGTAAGGATGGTGTATAATATGAAACAGAATTAACTGAAGCGATTATGGATTTTTATCGATCCCGCAGAAATAAAATGTTAATTCAACATCAATGCTATTAAATAAAATACGAAACCGAGAAATAATGCCTTATTACGTAGACAAAAAGGTCACAGAATTATTAAAGAGGTGTCGAAATTGAATGATTTAATTTACTGTTTCCAGTTCTAATTTTAATATTCGTTAAACGATTAATTCTTGGTTAATCACGAAGCCTCAAAATTAAATTAGATTTCAGAGGGGAGAAAGAATCAAAGGTTGTAGCGGCGCTCATGCCATTCCCACAGGAATTTAGAGGCGTAAATATTATAATACAGGACACAGATGTGTGTCAATAGCCAGCTGGAGGAGATGTTCTCCTGGGGCTAACAGTAACATTCACCGTTAGGGTTTAGCCGCATTTAAGTGGCAAATATACTTCACAATATTATAATAATTAATAACATAAAGGTAATTTGAGTATTAAAAGGAAGTGACATCAATAAATTAGATATTCGGGGCTGGAATATATTTGGAAATTGATGTGTGTGTGTGTGTGTGTGTGTGTCTGTGGTTGAATCGAAGTGATCAGGTGTTGAAAGAAAGTGGCGTGATTACATTTATATTCCAAGTTTAATTCGCTGCAACTGGTTTCTGGCCTAAGAAAGAGAGAAAGAAGAACGGACAACGATTCATGTTACCAAAGACATTTACAACAAAACTAAACACACAGATGATCCATTAAACATACATGTAAGACTGGATATAAAAGAAGATCGTTTTTTTACAGGTGAAAGCGTCAGAATTCCTACCTGAATTAGCTAAAATCCTTCCTCGGGAGGCTAGATCAGACGTGTCCACCACAGCTGAAGCCATGTTACTAGTACAAGCTAACTTCCGGTTGTCAAAACTACGGCGGACTGTTTATTTCCGGTTCCATTACAAAAACCTCACATTGTCCCATGACAAACAGCAAAATCATTCAACACAAACCTCTTATTTATTTCATTTCATTTATTTCGGATTTTTTCCCGTTTCTCTTTATAATAAAACTATATATTTCTTATTCACTTCCCTTTATATCTCTGCTTCTCTTTCTTTCTCTCTCTCTTCCCCCCTCTCTCTCTCTCTCTCTCTGTTATTAGGTCATATTCATAAGTGGTACAAGGAATTATCTATAAGAGAAAAAGTCGCGAAATATTTTATTAATTACTATATAAACCACTTCTAATACAAACAAAAGGCCTGAAATTTAGTGTTAAGTAGCTTAGTCGATTACATCGACCACAGTATCCAAACTGTACTTATTTATTTCCATATAAATACGTTTAAACTGATTTTGAAAAATTAAACATCCTCGTTCAATTTTTTTTTTCCATTTTGAAACTTATTTATTATCGCCGGTGTAATTCATTTTATCTGAGTGGTGGAAAACAGTAGCAGTCAAATATCTTAAATACGTGTAGATCTATAGTAAAATATATTAAGCGATCGATGAACGGTGCGTGTACTGCAATAGGTAAGATGAGGTCTGGTTAGTTGATCGTTTTAATGTACTCTTACGTCACACAACTTAGATTTCCAGCATTGTATATATATATATATATATATATATATTTATACATATATATATATATATATATATATATATATATATATATATATATATATATATATATATATATATATATATATGTGTGTGTGTGTGTGTGTATGTATGTATGTGTGTGTGTGTGTGTGAGTAGGTATACATACATAAGTGTGCCCTCCCCCTCTCGACTTTGTTTCCTCATAACTCTCAGAAAAAATAGTTATTTTTTAATCAAATTTTCTACAACTACCTTTTAGAGTGTGTAGATTACGATTATATCGGAATTCAATGTGGGGGAAAATTTTTTTTTTTATGGTGGGCTCGCATGCATACATACGGACAGACATTACACATATCTACTAAGTAAAACTTCAAATTTCGAAGAAATTGTTATGTGTGTTCGGTATGTATACGTGTGTATTCACCATTTTCCTTTTCACATCAGATTCCGAAATAATCCTAATTTATACACGCCCAAAGGCATTTATGGAGAATTTAATTTTAAAAAATACCAATTTGTCTTAAAGTTTTCCGAAACGGATCTTTTTTAAAACAGGGGCCACATTTTTCATTAACGAAACACTTTGAAACTTGGAACACTGGTAGAATGTGTCATATAAAACATCTTTTTCTCTTAGTCTTCTTTAAAAAAAAGAAATCCATAAATTATTCCATGTTAAAGTTGTCGTATTTCTGTAATTTCAACCAATCACTGACGTCCATTCAGCCGATATACATTAAGTGCCGACTACATAAACAAACGATTCTGAAACAATTAATCCTAACCCTAACTCTAACCCTAACCCTAACCCTAACTCTAACCCTAACCCTAGGGTTAGGGTTAGGGTTAGGGTTAGGGTTAGGGTTAAAGCAAATTTAAAATGAAAAAAGCAAATAAAACGAAGAATCGTTTGTTTATGTAGTCGGCACTTAATGTATATCGACTGAATGGACGTCAGTGATTGGTTGAAATTATCGAAATAAGACAATTTTTTACATGAAATAAATTCGAATACAAAAATATTTTTCTGTTCTATAACACAAAATAGATAAGTATACGAAGTTTGAAAGTCTTTCCGTACCAAAAACACTACGTAAAACATTAATGAAAAATGTGGCCCCGTTTTAAAAAAGATCCTCCGAAACTCCTCTCTCGACCTTAGAAACCTTTTTTTTTTTCATCACAAAATCCTATATAGTCAGTATCTACGCCATCCAAAGCGTATTTGTTTTAAAAAATCATTCAAAAACACCCATTTTTCCGGAAGTTACAAGGCAACATAGTCGAATGGGGCACATTTGTGTAGGTATGCCATCACTCTATCTATCTATCTATCTATCTATACATACATACATACATACATTATCCTTTACTTGTTTCAGTCGTTAGACTACAGTCATGCTGGGGCACCACCTTCAAGAATTTTAATCGGACGAATCGACCCCAGTACCTATATATTTAAAGCTGGTACTTATTCTATTAGTCTCTTATGATGAACTGCCTATTTACAAGGACATAAACATACCGACACCGGTTACCAAGCGGGGCAGGGTACAAGCACAGACACAAAGACACACACACGATGGGTTCCCACGCGGTTTCTGTATGCTAAATTCATAAGAAATTGATCGGGCATGGGCTATGGTAGAGGACACTTGCCCTGCCACGCTCTGGGATTGAACCTAAAACAATCTGCTAGCAAACTGAGCTTCTTAACCACGCAGCCATAGCAACAGAATTTGATTTTTCAATGATTTAAAATAACAATAAGCACAGGAGTGGCTGTGGTAAGCAGTTTGCTTACCACCCACATGGTTCCGGGTTCAGTCTGTATTGGGCTGGTAGTGGTGTGTCATATAAATTCGATATGGTGTAGCCCACTACTAAATGTAGCGTATAGATATAACACTTCAAGGTTCTCGTGTCGGAGTAACCAGTGTACATCAAAGAATTAACTCCAAGAAGGAAGAAATGTTATTTACATATATTTATTCCTTTACCCGACAGGTTGTTACAGAGGCAGTAGCAATTCTAGTGATAGTGACGACAAGGATGACTCGCTGGTTAGTAGTTGGTATGTAGAAAAAGGTTGTTTGTCAGTAGAGAGGGAAAGAGTAAGGTAGTCACGGTGCTGACTAGAAAGGAAGAAAGGATAACGGCGGCATCGCCTTTCTTACGGCCAAAAGCCTTTCTTCACATGTCAAACGAAGGGCGAAGGGAAGTGCTGCTCTTGGTTAAGGCTGATGCAAAAGCAGGTGTTGCTCCTTGGCCTGGCTGACACTAAATATCCGTCAAATGTAAATAAAGTAAATAATGTACATAATTCCTTGTCTCTTAAATATCGAACAGGGGAGGATACTGTACTGTACCTTCAAGAAAAGGGTGTTACACCCAAAAGAAAATTATATAAGAAGGGGCGGGCATATGTGTACGAAAAGACGAGGCATGTTATATGTACAGTAGCCAGACCGAAAAGATCCCCACTTGAATAATGCTGTTGTGAACTTGATGTTAACCATGGTTACCAAAAGAATAAATGAAGCAGGTTTTGTTGTCTACAACTGGGTGTCGTACAAAATACTCGTTTTTTGTTTGTTTGGGATCTTTTTTAAAACGGGGGCCACATTTTTCATTAATGTTTTACGTAGTGATTTTGGTACCGAAAGACTTTCAAACTTCGTATACTTATCTATTTTGTGTTATAGAACAGAAAAATATTTTTGTATTCGAATTTATTTCATGTAAAAAATTGTCTTATTTCGATAATTTCAACCAATCACTGACAAGTATTCAGTTGTTTATATTTACTCCTTTGGCTGATTAAGCGATGTAAAGCGTATTTAATCTCCATACCTTCGTTTTATTTGCTTTTTTCATTTTAAATTTGCTTTAACCCTAACCCTAACCCTAGGGTTAGGGTTAATTGTTTCAGAATCGTTTGTTTATGTAGTCGGCACTTAATGTATATCGGCTGAATGGACGTCAGTGATTGGTTGAAATTACAGAAATACGACAACTTTAACATGGAATAACTTATGGATTTCTTTTTTTTTTTAAAGAAGACTAAGAGAAAAAGATGTTTTATATGACACATTCTACCAGTGTTCCAAGTTTCAAAGTGTTTCGTTAATGAAAAATGTGGCCCCCGTTTTAAAAAAGATCCTTTGTTTGTTCTTTTCACAGCTTTAGTACGCTTTCTATGAAATGAAACAGAACCAATGTTATTTGAGAAACCCATTTCTTGTACTCCTTGAAAATAATGTGATATGATTCGATTAAAATTTGGCTTCAGTTTCTTCCAAGTCGAGTAATTGCTTATAGGTTTCATCTTTAATCACGGTTGCAATGGTTTTCATTTGGAATAAAACATTTCTCAAAGTAAATATAAATAGAAGCCTGGCAGCGGTGTGCCGCTTTTGTTTTTTGTTTTTTTGTAACTCTAGGCTAACTCAGTTCGAAGAGACGTATGATAGAATGCACTCCAGCCATGACCATCCTCTTTTATTGCATACTAGCTTAAAAGCCGCCCTACCATGCATTGAGGACATACTAAATTTTATTAAACTTGACCAATATTTTTGAAACAATGAACGATTTTCATCAAAAAATGATATAATTTGTCAACTTGGAACTTATTGCAAAGTTGCATGATAAACAATATTTTTTGTCTTCCCGTTCAGGGGTCAGTACATTTTTTTTGTCTAACCCCCCCCCCTCTCTCTCTCTTTTGATGATTGTTTTTAGCCATCACCATCACCAGTACCACCACCATCGCCACCGCAACTGCCATACACACACACCATCCAGACTTCTGAAGCCATTACCATCAATACCTTTGACTTTGACGCCTTTCCCTCCACCACCATCAACACTGTCTCTGATATTGCTTACTACCACCATCATCCCTAAATGCCCTGGCTACCACCACCATAGAGATAGATAGATAGATAGATAGATAGATAGATAGATAGATAGATAGATAAAAGGGGAGGGTGGATTTCTTTTCAATTTGGGATGTCTTTTTTACCATAGCTACTGGCGTGAGACATGCGTTCAAGGATGGTGACCTCTCTCTCTCTCTTATTACTCCCACTGTCACCATCAACACTACTACTTTTAATAAAACATCATCAACTCTCCCTAAATTTCTTTGTCTCTCTCTCTCACTCTCTGTCTGTCTTCGCCACCGTCCTCACCATCTCTATGCCTACTATTACTCTCACCCCACCATGAGGAATAGTAGGATTGTCATTGACTAGCGAGAGAGGTGGGGTCTAAGTGTGGCACACTGACACACAGAAATTAGTTTTCGCATTTTTTATATTAGATGAGGGTTTGCATTGTTAAATGTGCCTTTTCCCTCTTGATACTTCAGGTTATTTGAGGGCAAAATTTTAGCTGTTCTTTCTAGCAGGCCAAGCGATCACATAATGGCTCCTTTGTTCGGCTCATATGCTGTCAGATGAATGGGACATGTAAGACATTTTACTGCAAAAATTCCAGTAAAGAAACGAATGAAATATATCTTTCAATCTATAAAAGATAGAAAAGAAAGTAACTATTGAAAGCAAAACGTTTCCCTTACGTCATTTTTGCAAAGTGTAATTTTCATTTCATTTCTCTAAGAAGTGTCATTGTATGACGTAAGTCCGCATCGTAAAATCAGTTGAATAAAAGATCCCGGCAACACGCATTTGGCCTACATTTTGTTTCTGACAACTGTTATTTCATACAGAATAATGCCTGTTACATAAAACAATGTGTCAAGGATAGTATTATCAAAAACTGTTGACATAGCTATTTTGCATTAAAAGGATATTTGTTCAACAACACAAACTATGGCGTTTGTACTCTGCAACTTTTTATTTGTACAACTTATAACGTCATTTCTTTCTAAGGTTGACGAGAAATAGAATAAAAGCAAATATCGTGAAATACAAATTTATAAATTATATCTCTCGCTAAATTTTTCGTTGGATTTTATTTTTCCTTTCTTCCTTATCATGTTACCTTGTTCAAGTCAGTAAAATAATAGTTCTTTCTAATTTTGGCGCAAGGCTAGCAATTTTACGGAGAGGAAGCTAGTCGATTACATCGACCTAGTATCTGACTGGTACTTAATCTATCGACATTGTAAGGATGAAAAGCGTAGACAACGCTGGCAGAATTTTAGCTCCGAAAGTGAAACCGGAAGAAATCCCACTTAACATTTTATCCGGCGCACTAACGATTCTGCCAGTTCACCGCTCTCAGTACGAAACCCTAAGCCTAACCCTAAACCCTTCAAAATAAATCGCCCTCTCTGTATTTCTTTCGCTTTTATGACGTCGTTTCCCTGTTTCTCTCCAACACTTTTTACGGAAAAGGCCGATCTTTGGTAAAGATCGCCGAAGACACTTTTTACGGAAAAAACCGATATTTAGGACTCGTACCGTAAGATCGCCCATTCTACTCTTGGAATACGAGCTGAAAATTTTTAGGAAAATCCAACATTTGAGCAGTTATTTTATTTTATCAACTCCTGAAAAAAAAAAAAAATGAAAGGCAAAGTCGACCTTGCAGAAATTTGAACTCAGATGCCGAAAAAAAAATGTCATTTAGCAGTTAGTCCGGCGTGTTAACACTTCTGCCAGCTCGCTGCCTTCAGCAAAATAATAACGAAATTAAAGTAATGGATGAAAAAACTAATTATTCGACTTTTTATTTCGCTATCGTCACGTAAAATGAGCTAGGACAAATGTAAAATAAACAATGAATAAAGATTGAAAATAAATAAGCAGGAACATTATTAATTTACTGTAAGTCCTTCGTAAGTAACTTTACTTTTGTCTGAGATGTGTTTGTTGTGTTTTTAGCTGATGACCGACATTTAACAGATTTTATGACTGCACATAAAATATGCGTTGGTCTTTTACAAATAACAGCATTAATAATTACATAATACGAGAGACATACTGCTTGGAGTTTACAGCAAGCTTACTGAAACAGCAACATTTGGCTGGTCCAACATAGCTGGAAACAATTATGCTGTATTCTTGGCGGTGGAGATTCTTGTCGTCTATCTGCCGTCTGTTTCAACCATTTTCCTGAGTTGTCTGACTGTAGTAAGTAAAGAGACACATTGCTCAGCTGTCTCAATATCTACCTGACAAAAGGTGAGACGTGAATGGCTCGACCGCTCTCAACCCTCTGCAAAGAGTTAAGGCGTTAAAAGCGGCTTTATATAGTGCACAAGAAGAAGAATCTAGAAAATTGAGCCACGCGATGGTTTGACGCTGATTTGTTGCCTTATAGGCCGCTCACGTGAAATAGTGTGGCTAGGTCGTGATGCCTGACCGGTTACCTTGCGGTTCACTTTCGAATCACTGCTACACTATCTTCAATCATAGATCCGTCATAAGTCCTAGGATTCATAAAGTAAGAGCTAAGCTTGGGTTTCCCAGCATATAAGTGACTGAGAAAACATCACTCCCATTGGACGGAACGCCAGTCAGTCGCAGAGTTAACTTTCCAGTTATGACTGGAACTTATTTACCGCTGATTGAACTTGGGAAGTATGAATTGAAGTGTTTTGCTCAAGAACTCAGCGTACTGCCCAGTCTGGTTATTGTACTTAAGATCGTACAACACCATAACCACAAAACCGCTTGGTCTGAGCGTTTTTAGAATTGCACAAGATTGCATACCATGAAGATAAACACCCAACAAAGCCGGTGTTGTTTTTTTTTTTCAGCTTATCAACAAAGGAGGCTGCTCAACACAGCAATCGGCAAATTTTGGGAAAAAATTATCATAGATAAATTTGTTGGTATAGCTGTTTGCTTTTGTTACAAAACTGGAAAAGTTCATTTTTTTTTTTGAAAAAAATATTCATTTAACAAATTTCAGAAAGGAAAAAGAATGGAAGAGTCCTCAAAAGTAATTTTTATTTCCAACATAATAGTAATGTACATCATTAAAACGTATGAGAAATCAAAGTCGAAGTGTGTGACTAATTCGAAACTCGTTTCACCCACTTCCGAAAACTATTTTCACCATAAATTCCGATATAATCGTAATCGATACCATGTGAAAGGTATTTGAAGAAAATTCCATTAAAAATATCCATTTTTGAGAAAATTATGCGCATAAAAAGTTGGGTGGGGAAGACACCTCTGACATTAAATCATTTGAGTCAGTTCAGAATATTATACACGATTTATGCTTAATTTTCCTTCAGTGAGGAAAAGTTAAGACTACTTTTACATGTCTTTGAAAATTCAATATTATGTACACTTTCGTACACACACTCATTCCTCCATGTAACTTACACACGAACATATACATCCACGCAAACACTAGCCGTACATATAACGAACATGTATACACGCACGCGCATGAACTATCCATATATCGAACATGTACACATTATACATGCTCTCTCTCCACACACACACACACATACACGCAATTAGCAACGCAGCATGTTATGAAACTTTCTAAGTAACCTGACGCTGGTTTGTTGAGGGTGGTCTCCATAGCAACGTATCAACAACACATTGCGTATACACAATTATCAAAGCAGAGAACAGCTGATAGTCGCGTGAGTATAAAGCTACGCGTGCTTTCGCAACCCATGCACATTCATCATGCATTTTTCTGCATTAAATTTATTTACTCCATTAATTATACACTCAGTGGTAACAACAATAACAATCATTTTTATTTACTATAAACACAAGGCTCTAATCGAGCTGAACTAGTAATTTATTTTATCAACTTCCAAAAGGGATGAAAGGCAAAAGCAACCTTGGTGGAATTTGAATACAGAACTAAAGACGGATGAAATGCCACTAAGCATTTTGACCGGCATGCTAGCGATTCTGCTGCCAGCTCGCAGAATAATGATAATAAAACTGTTAGATATTTAGTGCTACATCTACGTCGTGATATACTTTACTTTTTCCAGCACCGTCCATGTTGTTGATGTTTACGTCCGGTTTAGCTTAGAACGAGCAAACCCGTGCTCAGACACTTTCCAACTGTGGCCATCCTGTCTTATCAGGGTTATATGGGGCTTTATTATTTGGAATGTCCTGTCCTTGTGTAAGACATTAGAATGTGATCTGAGGGAGATTTGACTGCTATTTTTACCTGTAGGGATGGTGAATCGTTTTTTAGAACCGGAGACGGATTGCAGCGGGTGACGTATATGAGCCGAGAAAATAATTAACGTTTAATTTCATAAATTCATGTATACGTCCAACTTATATTGAATTGGCATTTATAGTTTTAAGGCTTAAAACGGCTATCTTTCGATAGTCAAGAATATTAAGAAACAAATAAAATTAAAAACAACCTGTTCTTTTCCCCACGAGGAATGGGCAGTTGCCTGGAGTCCTCACAGGTCTAGGGTTTCTATTCTGATCTATGTATAGTGTGGCTTGATATCAATAAATACATACAATAAGGCTCAGTTCTCTAAGACGGCCCCGGGAATGGGACTTCGAGGAAAACTGCACATATTTTCTGATTTCTTTCGTAAACTGTTTCAATTTTCTTTCTTGTTCAATTATACAAGTTTGAACGACTCTTAGTTTACCAGAACATTCCAATTATTTTTATTCATTACTCGGTGCGTATGTTTTTGTACATCTCTAACTCTTCCATTTTATATTTAGTTCAATAATTTACCGTAAATACTCTCCATGAATCTAATGTTTCACTCTGATGTTCAGAAATCCAAAAGATTTGAAAAGTGTGGCACTAAATCAGGCTTTCTCACCCATTTTTTTTATTTAAGGATTATTATTTTATTCCAGTGAACCTCCATAGCCATTCGATGTTCATAAACTAATTTTATACATACTTTCAACATTCCTATTTTGTTTTTCACACATTAACATGCATAAGTTGGACTACCTAAACTGCTAGAGAAAGAAAGAAACCTAAGATCTTTCTGGTTTCTTGCAATACATACTGTAGCGGCTGAGGGTCACCAATTGTAGCAGAATGCGATGTGCCCATATCACGTCGATATGATGTAGCCGACGACCGAATGTAACGTGTAGATGTAACGCTTGAAGGTTCTCGCGTCGGGGTAACCTGTGAACATCGCAGAATCAATACCGAGAAGGAAAAAAATATTATTTACATATATTTATTCGTTTGCCCGACAGGTAGAGATACAGCAGTAATTGTAGTGGCAGTAACAAGTTCGCTCGCTGGTTGGTAGTTGATGGTGTAGAAGTTGCTATCTGCCAGTAGAGAGTGAAAGGGTAAAGAATGCACAGTGCTGACAAGAAAGAAAGGGTAAAGGTGGCATCGTCTTTCTTGCGGTCGGAAGTTTCTCTTCGTATGTCGAGCGAAGAGCAAAGGGAAAGTCATGCTCTCGGTCATTGCTGACACAAAAGAGCAATTGATAGGAAATGTTCTCTGTTAATATAGACTATAGTCAATAATATAGGTCAAACCCTAAACAAAGGACTGACCTTTCCTTAACCAGCATAGTGTTTCCCATTGATCAAACTCTTGTTTGTCTCTCCTAAAGGTTACTATATCTGGCCTTCGGTGCTCTAACTCCTTGTCTGTCTGGAAATCAAAGTCCCAGAGGATTTTTGCCTTCCCCTTTACGTCATTGTTATTATTATTATTATATATGATGTCTATTTTACAGTGAAGTGTAAAGTATAGTGGACATGCCTGCAATCCGATATGCATGTGATCAAGATAAATCGGTGTTGCTGCATAATTTTGAGGCCCGTGGTTGGGTAGCTGTAAACCCAGATGAAAACTGGAACTTCTACTGGTATGTTATGTGCTTTCTTAATGTTGACTTATGAATAATCAAATGATGATGAAAAGCTTTGATTCAAATTTGCTTCAGTGATAACAAACACTAATATAAGCATATAATCATTAGTGCAGCTGGGGAGGGAGCAGGGGTGGTCGGCCCTGGGCGACTCTTTTAGAGGGGTGGCACTTGTTTTTTGTGGGGTTCAGGGGAGGCAAACGGAAGGGCTGCCTCGGGTGGCACTCACAGTAGCGACACGAGAGCATGTAATACCAATGGAAGATAAAGGCTTGGTCAGGCACAAGCGTGGCTGTGTGGGTAAGAAACTCGTTTCCTGACTGTGTAGTTGCAAGTTCAATCCCACTGCACAGCACCTTGGGTAAGTGTCTTTTACAACCCTAGGCTGATCAAAGCTTGTGAGTGGATTTAGTTGTATTTTTAAAATTGTAAATTTTCTCTTTTCTTACTTTCTTTTATTATTTTCTATGTTTTTGTGACATATTTTTATTTGTTTCTTTGCAGGGCTTCAGTGCAGAATATCAGAGACATCTTCAGTGTGGACAATGGCTATCGTTTAGCAGATGACCAGTGAGTAACTACACCCATTGACATATATTTCCTACTTTATAACACTTACATGCGTGTTTGTGTGTGCGTGTCTGTGATCATCATCATCATCGTTTAATGTCCGCTTTCCATGCTGGCATGGGTTGGACGGTTTGACTGAGGACTGGCAAGCCAGGAGGCTACACCAGGCTCCAATCTGATCTGGCAGAATTTCTACAGCTGGATGCCCTTCCTAACGCCAACCACTCTGAGAGTGTAGTGGGCGCTTTTTATGTGCCACCGGCACGAGGGCCAGTCAGGCAGTTCTAGAGCCGGTTTCAGCCAGGTTGGTAATGAAAGGTTTAAATCCTACTAAGAATAAGAGTGAACCATGAGTAAAATCAATAATAATAATAATTAATTCTGGTTTTATTGGCCACAAGGGCTAATATAAATTAAAAACATGTAAGGACAAAAACAGGATGAAGGTTACAAAGGGTTTTGTCCGAAAGGTAGAAAACGTTCGTGTAAACAGTGAGGAAAACAGAGAAAGATATAACAAATAAGACTCCCAATAGGGGGAGGCGCTTCGAAAGGTTACACGTGGAAAACCCATAAAAGCCATAGGAGCCTGGACAGAAAATAAGAAAGGGGTATAGAGCCCTTTCTCCTTTTACATTACCTTTTTTTACAGGTGTATTCTCAGAATTGGTCTGTTTATACTGGCCATTCTTCCAACAGTCACCCATCTTTCAACAAATTTGCTATGAGACAGCACAACAACAGCAACAACAATAATTCTTTCTACTATAGACACAAGGCCTGAAAATTGTGGGAGGGAGCTAGTCAACCCTGGAGGGGTGAAAGGCAAAATTGACCTCAGTGGAACTTGAACACAGAATGTGAAGACAGACAAAATGACGCTAAGCATATTGCCCAGCATTCTAATAATCATAATAATAATAATAATAATAATAATAATAACACTAATTAATCCCAGTGTTTGTTATTACAATTAATTCATCGCAATTATATCTCTGAATTTCAGGATCATTAATCATTTCCCAAACCATGTTGAGATTACACGTAAGGATTTAATGGTGAAAAACATCAAACGTTACAGAAAAGAACTTGAAAGAGAAGGAAGCCCTCTGGTGCAGAAAGATGAAACTGGAAGATATTTATATTTAGGTAAGGACTGTTTTTGTGTTCATCATAATCCTCATCATCATTTTTTCCAAGACCACTTTTCCATGCTTGCATGGGTTGTATGGACTTTGTTGATGCAGATTTCCTGCAGTCAGATGCCTTTCCTGTTACTAACCCTTACCTGTCTCCAAGTAAGGTTGGATTTCTCCATAGCCACAAATGTGTGCCCTAGTGTGTCCCTGTCCTAACCCTTTAGAATTCGGATTTCTCTGCCAAATGTAATGCTTGTTTGTTCCTGTTGTTTTGAATTTATACTTCACAGATGTTTTGAATTTATTATACTTTACAGATTTCATTCCTCAAACATTTATGTTACCTGCTGACTACAACTTATTTGTTGAAGAGTTCCGTAAACACCCAAACACCACATGGATTATGAAACCTTGTGGTAAAGGTAAGTAAACTGCATCTTTTTTGTTTTAGTCTATTCTTCTTCCACTGTTGCCTAGGTTTACAAAATATATCTCTCTACCAACTAAAAAAAAACTGAAGGTTTCTGTACCATTATTACACTGTGTGGAGGCGCAATGGCCCAGTGGTTAGGACAGCGGACTCGTGGTCATAGGATCGTGGTTTTGATGATGATAATGATGATGATAATGATGATGATGATGATGATGATGATGATGATATATTTATTTTTAAATTGAGGATATGTTTAAATATGTCCAAGCAAAGCTGACTCGAGTAAACCAACAGCAGAAATGTCAGATAGAATAACTTACAATAGATATAACAGCAGAAAGATAGAAAGAATATTTCCTGGCTAATTGACCTTGTTGTGTGAGAAGTCTCGTATGTGAGAAACCTGAAAAGGTATGAGTTACTTAGCGATAGGAAATTTCGTAATTAAGAAAACAAAACTTTTAACCGAATACGTCAGACTTGTTTATTTAAGTGTCTGGTGATTGCCAGTAATATCTGGAATGCATTTGTGTGAACCAGAAAGTCTTGAAGCTGGCGAGAAAAAAGTAGAAAAATAAATGGATGTAATTGATAATGTCAGGCTAAATACAGTTAAAGATATGGGTCAGGATGGTAGATAAAAAAAAAACAAAAAAAAACTGACCGTCATAGTTTTAGTGTTTGAGGCTTGTAAAAACAATCTTTGTAATTCTTAGGGAAACCTTCCCAGGCTGACCTGCATTTCTTGTGATATGCTGGATACATATTAGAGAGGGTTGTGGAGGTGCAATGGCCCAGTGGTTAGGGCAGCGAACTTGCGGTCATAGGATCGCGGTTTCGATTCCCAGACCGGGCGTTGTGAGTGTTTATTGAGCGAAAACACCTGAAGCTCCACGAGGCTCCAGCAGGGGATGGTGGGGAACCCTGCTGTACTCTTCCACCACAACTTTCTCTCACTCTTTCTTCCTGTTTTTGTTGTGCCTGTAATTCAAAGGGTCAGCCTTGTCACAGTGTCACGCTGAATATCCCCGAGAACTACGTTAAGGGTACACGTGTCTGTGGAGTGCTCAGCCACTTGCACGTTAATTTCACGAGCAGGCTGTTCTGTTGATCGGATCAACTGGAACCCTCGACGTTGTAAGCGATGGAGTGCCAACAACAACAACAACAACATTTGAGAGGGTTGATTGAAAACCTGGCTTGTGTAAGCTCAGTTGAAACCTTTCATCAGAGCCACCTATCATTGGTGTTTGGTGACAGTCCTTCACACATCCAGTTTTAGTTCTGTCTTTAGTGGCTGATTTCCTACATTATACAACAAGCACCTGCTTAATAGTCAATGGGCTTGCTGCACTCTCTCCACCTAGGTCTCACTTATTGCTCTCAGTACCCTCTCACTAGACACACCCTTTATTCTTTCTTACAAGAACAACAGTCCTCTGGCATTTTTTATCTCATGTTTTTATTTTAAAGACACCAACTTAAAGATGTTATCTCCACTAATCTTATTTGCTTGAGATTACTTGCAAAGGGCATGAGCACTGTTGCTTCTAATCACTAACGATTAGAAAAATATAATGAAGTAAATTCATTAGTTATCAGCAATGCTTGTGTGAATTTAAGACGAGAACAGCTTGTACAACACTACCATGACTCTCACTATTTAAGCCAAGAATCTCAGAGATAAGCCAAAGTAAGATAAAGGTCTCAGTAATGTTAATACATGTCATAAGGCAGCGAGCTGGCAGAAGCATTAGCATGCCTGGTGAAATGCTTAGCGGTGTTTCATCTGTCTTTATGTTCTGAGTTCAAATTTCACCAAGGTCAACTTTGCCTTTTATCCTTTCAGGGCCGATAAATTAAGTAGCAGTTGAGTACTGGGGTCAATCTAATTGACTGGTCCCGTCCCCAAAAAATTTTGGGCCTTGTGCCTAGAGTAGAAAAGATTACATTCTGAGTTCAAATTCCGCTGAGGTTGATTTTGTCTTTTATTCTTTCAGGGTTGATAAATTAAGTACCAGTTACATACTGGTGTTGATCTAATCGACTGGCCCCCTCCCTCAAAATTTTGGGCCTTGTGCTTAGAGTAGAAAAATATATTAATACATATTATATCAGAGTAAGGTTGAGGGAGTGAATGCGTATAGCCTAGTGGTTAGGGTGTTGCATTCATGATTGTCAGATTGTGGTTTCAATTCACGGATTGGGCAGTGTGTTGTGATTTTGATCAGAACACTTCATTTTACATTGTTCCAATTCCCTCAGGTATAAATGAGTGACCTTGCAATAGACTGATATTCCATTCAGGGAGAACAGACTGTGATTTCTGTCACTTAAACACTTTGGTAAATGGGTAACTGACCCCATGAGCCTTAGAACGTGAGACAATAATGCCCAGGGACTGATAGAAAAAGTACTAGGCTTACAAAGAATAAGTCCTGGGGTCGATTTGCTCGAGGAAAGGCGGTGCTCCAGCATGGCTACAGTCAAATGACTGAAACAAGTAAAAGAGTATGTTTACAATGCACTTTTTTTTTTATGTCTTCAGCTCGTGGAATTGGTATATTTCTGGTCAACAAACTTTCTCAACTCAAGAAATGGTCCCGAGACAGCAAAACAAACAGGTGATAACGACGAAGATTTTGTTTAACCTTCAGAACTTTTTATCTTCTTGCTTTATACCAATTGTCTTTCTTGAAGCAGTGAATTAGTCACCTTTAAAAGGAAATGGCATTATACAGAGCTCTTGTCTTAATACATTAATTATACTAATCTGGGACAAAGCTAGAATTTGCATAACAATCAAACTCTGTGTTAGGGTAAAAAAGACAAAGAAAATCTAAAATTAAAGGAGGGTCATTATGCCAGTAATAGACACACACAGGTTCTATTACACTTTGTTGTTTTTGATAGTATGTTGTCAAATGTGATTACACGTCAAGTGCTTTACCTTCAAGATGCATAATCTCAGGGATGTGAGTTCGAATCTCATGGCTGGCCGGTAATGAATTTTTCTGCAATTTATGGATAGCTTATCCAGTTCATGCTATTGCATTAGCATTATCATGTGTTTGAGATTAAATCATTTACGTATTATTATATATTATGCTTTAATCTGTTGCAGCTTTGTTCCACCCACAGCTAAGGATACCTACGTCATCTCCAAATACATAGATAATCCTCTTCTGATCAGCGGCAAAAAGTTTGATCTTCGTCTCTATGTCATTGTCACATCTTTCAGACCCTTGAAGTGTTATATGTGAGTTTTGTTTGCTTAATATTCTGTATTGAGTGGTATTTTATCTGTCGTTACGTTCTGAGTTCAAATTCCGTCAAGGTCAATTTTGACTTTCATCCTTTCGGGGTTGATAAATTAAATACCAGTTGTGTACTGAGGTCAATCTAATCGACTGGACCCTTCCCCCAAAATTTCTGGCCTTGTGCCAAGTGTAGAAAAGAATACTACACGATCAAAAAAGCAGCGAGCTGGCAGAAACGTTAGCACGCCGGGCGAAATGCTTAGCGGTATTTCATCTGTCTTTGCATTCTGAGTTCAAATTTCACTGTGGTCGACTTTACCTTTCATTCTTTCGGGGTTGATAAATTAAGTACCAGTTGCGTACTGGGGTCGATCTAATTGACTGGCCCCCTCCCCCAAAATTTCGGGCCTTGTGCCTAGGTAGAAAAGAATATTCAATATTGAAGAAGGCATTGAGCTGGCAGAAACGTTAGCAAGCCAGATGAAATGCTTTGCAGTATTTAATGTCTTTACATTCTGAGTTCAAATTTTCATTATTTGACATTTATATATGTATGTGTGTGTGTATGTGTGTGTGTGTGTGTGTGTGTGTGTGAAAATGCACATTTGCACACACACACACACACACAAAATATGTTATCTCTCCTTGTAGGTACCAGTTGGGTTTCTGCCGCTTCTGTACTGTAAAATACAATGCTAACATCACTGAACTGGACAACATGTTTGTACATTTGACCAACGTTTCCATTCAGAAACATGGTGTAAGTCAACAAAGTATATTTGTTCCTTCTTTTTTTTTTCACGTTTTGTTTACTTCTTAACTACCTGCTAATACAGTTCTATATTTAAGAGATGAGGAATTATATACATTATTTACATTTGACGGATGTTTGTCCTCATCTTGTTTGTTGTGAACACAACATTTCGGCTGATATACCCTCCAGCCTTCATCAGGTGTCTTAGGAATTCTATTTAAATATAAACAATATGAGAGACCACTGTGTGGATCCCTTGTATGCTAAAAATAGATGTTAAACCGTCTTACCAAGAAATCTGTGTTCTCAAATTAGCAAGACGCTAGGTTGTTTATGAGCAAGACAAATTAAGACAGTTCTTAATTCCATTCCTTAAGGTTTCAACATGAACAATTCCATAATTGTCTGTGTCTCCTCAGAGAAATTGGTGCTGATATAACAATGGAACTGCATACCACCCGTCTCTGTGAGAGGATACGAACATACAGAGTTCCAATATTATGTATTTTAACTTCGATTCAAACATCCTCGTACTAGCGTGTTAAACCAGAAAATAAATGCAATGAATGATATTCAGCAGTGAATCAAATGGCTACGGAACACAGATATATGAAATTAAATAATAGAAATAGAAATTAATATTATTAAATCATATCAATTTCAACCAGTGGTCAGCATACTTATATATATATATAAATAATGGCACATAAGATGTACCATCCTGAGCGTGACCGTTGCCAGTACCGCCTGACTGGCCTTGTAGGGTTTTCAAGCGAGATCGTTGCCAGTGCCCCTGGACTGGCTCTTGTGCAGGTGGCACATAAAAGACACCATTTCGAGCGTGGCTGTTTTCGTGCGGGTGACACGTAAAAGCACCCACTACACTCTCTGAGTGGTTGGCGTTAGGAAGGGCATCCAGCTGTAGAAACTCTACCAAATTAGATTGGAGCCTGGTGTAGCCATCCGGTTGCACCAGTCCTCAGTCAAATCGTCCAACCCATGCTAGCATGGAAAGCGGACGTTAAACGATGATGATGATGATGATGATATATTCATACATATATGTACATGCCTACATCTATATGTATACATACATGCATATATGGGTACAGGACATAAAAAAAAAAACCTTAAACACAATGAGAAATGAAAACATAAAACCGAAAACAGAAAACGAACTATTTTTCGAACAATGAAAAAAGCAAACAGAGAAACGAGACATGCAGTATAAAGAGTATACCCCTTCATCAGTTGTCCCTGTTCCATCTACTCTGTGTTTCGAAATATATATATATATATATATATATATATATATATATATATATATATATATATATTCTGGTTTTCACCAGTCCTCAGTCAAATCATCCAACCCACGCTAGCATGGAAAGCGGACGTTAAACGATGATGATATATGTGTGTGTGTGTGTGTGTGTGTATATAAGGAGAGACAGACAGTGAGTGAGTGAGAGAGACAGACAGACAGAGAGTGTGAGAGAGAGAGAGAGAGAAAGAGAGAGAAGCAGACAGGTATATACAGCAGCCTTCTTTCAGTTTCCACCTTGGAATCGGTCAGCTTGGGGCTATAGTAGAAGACACTTGCCTGTGGCACCACACAGTGGGACTGAACCCAAAACCACATGGTTGGAAGGCAACCAGCCTAATTTCGTCATATACATCTCGTACACAAAGTTTTACAGTTCTTTTGCTTCATAATTGAATGTCTGGCGTTAGGAAGGGATCGAATGCAGAATGTATGGTTCATAAAACGAGCCTCCATAACTGCTCACCTACTTAGCTACACCTGGCCTCAGCATAGATATTATTCGATATATTTATATGTTTATATATTTATTCCTTTTACTTGTTTTGCTTTCCATATGGAGAGAGTTAACGAGGGAAATGTAGATTGAGATTAATCTGTAAGCTCCAAAGTCTGAATAGAAGCTTCCGGAAATTTAAGATTAGATTACAGAGATTGAATTACAAAGTGAATACATCTGACATGGTACGTTACCCTCAAGGAAAACAGCTTAAAAGCCATTATCTTTGTTCAGTTTTGATGCCATTCTCCTGGTAGTGTCTTTGAGGAAAAGAGAATGGTAAAAGGTCGTTTTCATGTTTAATAACTCAATTAGGAGAAATTATCATTCTATCTTTGTTATAAATAAATTTGCATCAGAACTATGGCATTTCCAAAGACCGAAACTCTTTTATCCTTGATTGTTAATTACAAATATACTAAATGTTTCTTCGGTGAGTTTTACTGCCATCTAGTTGCAAATTAAGCGAAATGCTTGACACAGCCTGAAGAGAACATCAAAAGAATGTGATTTGTTTGTCATCTAATTAACATAGGGAATGGTATATACTTTAAATGTTTCTCGTTTACAATATTTACAAGAATTTATTTTGTTTTTCTAATAACATTTTTTTTGTTGTTGTTTTCTAGTTTTAGTTATTTTTTTTCTTTCCTTTTCACATAGGTGCAGGTGTGGCTGTGTGGTAAGAAGTTTGCTTCCCAACCACATGGTTCTGGGTTCAGTCCCAGTGTGTGACACCTTGGGCCAGTGTTTTTAACTCTAGCCCTGGGCCAACCAAAGTCCTGTGTGTGGATTTAGTTGATGGAAACTGAAAGAACCTGTCATGTGTGTTTGTGCGCATGCGCATATATATATATATATATATACATATCTACCTACTTACCTATCTATCTATCTGTCTGTCTGCCTGTCTCTCTCTCTCTGTATACATATATATATATTTCATTTTTAGATTTGGTTTACAAGATTCTTTATGTGAGTTTGTGTGTTGAAGTATATTGTGTTGTGTCTGGAGAGAGTAATTTTCTTTTTGTGCCTTATAATTTAACACACTCACCGGTAAAATTTCCACTTCTTTCTTTTTTTTTTTAGATAGATAGATAGATAAAAATAAAGAACAAGTGGAAATTTTACCTGTGAGTATGTTAAATTATAAGGCACAAAAAGAAAATGACTGTCCCCAGACACAACAGAATATATATATATATATATATATATATATTTATGACAATGTAGCTACTCAAGTGCTTTTCTCCCAGTTATCCATCCTTTCTTCTTTATCCTTTTCTGTGGACTTTCTCCAAACATATTCTTATTTTTAGTTTTCTGTCTGAAATCTTCACCGTGTATCAAACTAATACATTAAATCTGTACATTCATTCGATTACAGTTGTTTTTGTTTTGCCATTTGTCATCAATTTACATTTTATATTTTATATGTGTGTGTGTGTGTGGTACAAAATATGTGTTTCTGCCATTAGAATCAGTTTAAACTGTTTCCATTGTTTTAGGAAGACTACAATGCTGTACATGGTGGCAAATGGACTGTACAGAATCTGCGACTTTATCTTGAAAGTACTCGTGGCAAAGAGGTTTGGTCAAAGCAGTGTTTGTTTGTTTTATTGTTCAATAAGTCATTGTTAATTCAGTCTAACATAGAAGGAAGCAGATGAAACTTAAAGGGCCAGTAGAAGCAATAAAGGGCCATGCAAAAAAGAGGTCTTACTGTATTTACTTATGTCTCTTTTTATTCAAAGTTCGAGGAGATCAATAAAATGAGTATTGATTAAATCCAGCTGTAAAAATGCTGCCAAAACAGTCACAGAAGTCCGGTGCAGGCTTCGGCCTGGCTGGCTCTTGTGGTACCATCCCACCCATGCTAGCATGGAATACGGACATTAAAATTGTCCAACCCATGCTAGCATGGAAAGCAGACGTTAAACGACGATAACGATGATGATGATGATGAAATGATGATGATGCTGGCGGAGTTAACCCCTTCTGAAAAACAATTGTGGCCTTATGCCAAAATTTGTAATCATTACAATGTGAAATAAAAAACAAACATAATTTGTATTTACATTTTATTGCGATGGTGCATGGCTCAGTGGTTAGAGCATCTGGCTCGCAATCACGAGGGAGTGAGTTTGATTCCTGGCCCAGGCTGTGTTGTGTTCTTGAGCAAGACACTTTATTTCACATTGCTGCAGTTCACTCAGCTACAGAAATGAGTTGTGTGACATCACTGGGGCCAAGCTGTATCGGCCCCTTTGCTTTTTCCTTGAATAACATCAGTGGCTTGGAGAAAGCAGGCTGGTATGCATCGGCCACTGTTGGTCTTCTATAAAAATAGCCTTGCCTGGCTTTGTGCCTCAGAAGGGAACTTTCTAGGTGCAATCCCATGGTCATTCATAACTGAAGGGGATCTTTACTTTTACATGTTTTTGAAAATATTCTTTGAATTGAATTTTTTTTTGTTTTTGGTCTTTCTCTCCAGGTCTCGGATAAACTGTTTGATGAGATTAACTGGGTTGTGGTCCATTCCCTTAAATCAGTTGTGGTAAGTAATTTCCAGCGTTGAATAACAGATTTTTCTATTATTCTACATGTTTTATCACCCTCAGTATTACAGTTTTTATATTCTGCAATCGCAGAATACTGAAAGCACAAGTTCTATGTTGCAAGATTCTTAGACAATAAGGTGGTACCGAAGAGATCAGAAAAGCCACTGGGAAGGCCTCCATGGTGATGGGAAGATGATTTAATTAAATGGTTTGAGCTAAGGTGGAAAAAAATGGTTCAATCAAGAAAGAATTAGAAGTGCATGGTAATCAGCAATGTATAACAACATGAATGTGGATGTACTATGGCTAAATGGTCAAGATATTTACTTCACAGTCATGAGGTCATAGGATTGAAGTTTGCTGCAGAGCATCATGGGAAATTGTGTTTTATCATACTTTCATGTTGACCCAAGCCTTTTGATTGAATTTAGGAAAATGGAAACTTTGTTGAAGCCAGCTGGATGGGTTTTACCTGTAATTTAAAGGTTTCACCTTGTCACTCGCCTGAGAGTGATATTAAAGGTACATTACTGAGGCATATTCAACCACTTTTATGCAAATTCATTGACTAGGTATCTCATTTAATCACACAGCTGAGAACTCCGTGTCAAAAACCAATAAAGATCCATTACTAAATCCTTCAGGGCAGTGCTCCAGTATGGCCACCGTCCAAGATACTATTCAATAGTATTATACTACCATTAACTGTCAGCATCATCATTTTACACCTGCTTTCCGTGCTGGCATCAGGTGCACAGGTCATCAGGGTCCAAGCATGCTTTTATTCAAAGTTATTGCTTTGTTAGAGGGGTCAGTGGATCGTGTCCCTTTTGTCTGCTCCATTTTTGGTATTATTACTACAGCTGGATGTCCTTCCTAACATCACCCACTTCACAGAATGTACTGTATTTATCCCTGCTCAAGGCAGGGTTAGCAAAAGAAGTTAGTGTTAAACAGGGTGATGAATTAAATCTGCTACTAAACAAAAAACAGCTTTGATCTTGAGAAATAAATTGAAACATGGAATGCAGAAGTAGGGTAAGAATTGATGGAGTAAGATTCTTGATATAACATGTTTTACGTTCAACTTGTATTTTCCAGAATTGCATTTCCAATGACCGACATTGCTTTGAATGTTATGGGTAAGTAGAGTCTTTGCAAATAGCTGTGTTTGAAAGGCGGCGAGCTGGGATAAATGTTAGCACCCTGGGCAAAATGCTTAGCGGTATTTCGTCTGTCTTTTACATTCTGAGTTCAAATTCTGCTGAGGTCGGCTTTGTTTGCTTTTCATCCTTTCAGGGTCGATAAATTAAGTACCAGTTGCACACTGGGGTCGATCTAATTGACTGGTTCCCTCCCCCCAAATTTCGGGCCTTGTGCCTACAATGGAGTGGTTGGCATTAGGAAGGGCATCCAGCTGTAGAAACTTTGCCAGATCAGATTGAGTCTGGTGCATCCTTCTGGCTCACCAGTCCTCAGTCAAATCGTCTAACCCATGCTAGCATGGAAAGCGGACGTTAAACGATGATGATGATAATGATGAAGGTCATCAATTTCAGGAGGGGGTAAGTTGATCACATCACCCCCAGTGATCAACTGGTATTTATTTTATCAACCCAGAAAGGATGAAAGGCAAAATCAATCTTGGGGTACAATTTGAACACAGTGTATAAAGACAGAAAAAATGCTGTTAGCCATTTTGCCCGGTGGGCTAACGATTCTGCCAGCTCATTGTCTTAGAGTGCTTTAAGTAGTGATTTCAAATTTTGGCACAAGGCCAGCAAGTTCGGTGGAGCAAGCAAATTGATTGCATTGACCCCAGTGTTCAACTGGCACTTGTTTTAATGACCCCGAAAGGATTAAAGACAAAGACAGCCTCAGTGGAATTTGAACTCAGAATGTAAAGATGGACGAAATGCTGTTAAGAATCCTACCAGTTTGCCACCCTGAAGTTATTTTAAATGTTACATGCTTTAATGCACTAAAACCTTTTTTCTTTTTTTTTTCTGAATATGCACTGCTGAAATAGGGGTACATCTAATATACCCGTGCATCTTCGATGCTGTGAAATTCTCATCGAATCCCACTTTGAAGGTCACATGTTTTCAGTCCAAGAGCAGGAAATTGCTACAAAATATAAACACTATCACCCACCACCGCCGCTACCACCACCACCACCACCAACAACAACAACAACACCACCCACTACCATCAACAACAACAGCATCAGTTGTCACAAGAACAATACAGCAACAACAACAACAATGTTGATCGAATCACTAAGAATAACAATAACAACAACAACTACTACTACTACTACCACTACCACCACATCACCTCCATTACTACTACTACTACTACTGCTACCACCACCACCACCATCACCACCATTACTACTACTACTACTACTACTACTACTACTACTACCACCACCACCACAACCACTGCCACCTCTACAAGAAGTTGGTAGGCTACTACTTCCTCTGCTAGAGTCTAAAATCCTGCCAACTTTGGTATTTGATGGTTAATTAACTGATGTTATCAGACAACTCTTCAGAATTGCTCTCCAGTACCACCAGCGCCACCACCACCACCACTGACACCACCAGTGGTACTACAATGACCACCGTTATAACCACTGGCATTACTAAAGCTTCTGCTGTCTCTCCCCCTCCCCCTGCACCACTGTCATGTGCCCCCCCCCCCCTCTTCCAACAGCTCAAGCAAATGTAATAATATTGAGGCCACCAATACTCACCCCCACGACTCCCGTTTTTGGGGTGGAAATGTAAAGGGATTGTAGGGGTAGAGGGGGAAAGAGAGAGAGAGAGAGAGGCAAGGAAATAGAAAGTGAAAGTGAAATTCAGAGAAAGAGTAAGAGAGAGAGTGAAACAGAGAGAGAGTGAGAAAGAGAAAGAAATAGTGAAACAAAGAGCAGGATGGGAGAGAGTGACACACACATACACACACTGTGAAACAAAGAAAGAGATATTGTGAGAGAGAGAGAGAGAGGGAGGGAGGGAGAGACAAAGTGAAACAGAGATAAGGAAATAGAAAGTGAAAGTGAAACTCAGAGAAAGAGTGAGAAAGAAAGAAATTGTGAAACAGAGACACACACACACAGTATGAAACTAAGAAAGAGAAAGACATTGTGTGTGTGTGTGTGTGTGTGTGTGAGAGAGAGAGAGAGAGAAAGAGAAGTGTATAACTCTTTCACCATGTATGGTATTGGACCTCAATCTTAAGGATTTGCAATCAGCTCAGCAGAGAGATAAACATCTTGGTTTGGTCTTAGAATTTGAATAAATTGTCTAGTTTGAACCATTTCTTAGTATTTATTGATTAGCAAGAACGAGAAGAATGGAAATAATAATAATTACTATTGTATTCTTGTTGTTGTTGTTGTTGTTGCTATTATTATTATTATTATTATTATTATTATTATTATTATTATTATTATTATCAATGGAGTTGGCAAAGTCCAGTACAAAATATACATTTGATTTCATGAAATAGATTAATGTCATTTTATTGTCCCTAACTTTATGCCAGATGTATGACGACCCCGACATTTTTCCTTACTCACCCCTCCCCCTCTCTCTCCCTCTTATTCACCCTTTCGTCTTTTCGCACCCACATACACTTCACCCTCTCTCTCACACACACATGTAGACGCATACACTCGGTCTCTTTCTACCCTTCACACCCCTCTTCTTTCTCTCTTTCACCCCCCCACACACCTCTCCATTCTGCCTTATCTATATCTTAGATTCTTGGAATTAAAATCCCAAATCCTCAACAAGAATTCTAATTCATTTGATCACAAACACTAATAACTAGAATTATTGTATTGCTATAATTATTAAGCCAGGCTTTAAATGTACAACAAGCACAATCGCAAACCAATAAGAAGAGAAGGATTTTACGACAAAAGATGTTACAACTTAAATTGTATTGCTTAAGAATATGAGAAGTTGTTGTTGTTGTTGTTTTGTACCAGGGCAGTTTTGACTGTGTAGTACTCTGGCCAAAAGTATTTATACCCTCCGCCAACGTTGTCTCCTCCATTGGACACGAAACTCGGGTTGTGAAGACCTGTTGGGGCAAGTGAAAGCGAAATCGTGATGGCACCTGTGCCCAGCGTCGCCTTCCTGGCACTTGTGCCGGTGGCACATAAAATACACCATTTTGAGCTGGGTAAAATGCTTAGCAGTATTTCATCTGCCATTACATTCTGAGTTCAAATTCCGCTGAGGTCGACTTTGCTTTTCATCCTTTCGGGGTTGATAAATTAAGTACCAGTTACGCACTGGGGTTGATATAATCGACTTAATCCCTTTATCTGTCCTTGTTTGTCCCCTCTATGTTTAGCCCCCTGTGGGCAATAAAGAAATAAATGATAGAGAGAAAATATATAGAGTAGATAAGAAAAATGAGGTAACTAATAAGATTATGAAACAACTGTAAACAAATGCAATAAACACCTACTCTCTCACCTCACTTCTATCTGTTCTATCTATACACACACATCTCCCATTATTGACCACATTATTGGATATCTTTTGAATGATGCCACCCCACTACCTAGGTGAGCAGGCCCTGATCAGAAGACTATTACATCATGGGGTTACTCATTTACAGGTGAGTGGACTGTGGCAGTGTGAAATGAAGTGGCTTACTCAAGAACACAAAACACAAGGAATTGAACCGATGATCTTGTGATTGGGTAAGATGCTTACCCAAAGTGCCATACAGTGGGACTGAACCTGGAAACCATATGGTTGCAAAGCTAGTTTCTTAACCCCTCCGCCGCTACTGCACCTGTATGTACACTTGTATAATTTCTGTAGAAAAGCTCGAGAAAGCAATTTTAGTGAATTAAATATGTCTAGACGTTATAGACATGGTAAAATGGAGGGAAAAAAAATGTTCGTTTTCTATGTGAGCCATCTTTGTTCTCTTTATTTTATTGATTAATTCTCTAAGATAGCATCTCTCTGTGTCTTATTTTAATTCCCCATTTAGAAACATCCATCATGTGGTCTACATGTAGGTTGTCACATTAAACTTGATATCAAAACTTTCTTTTACAATCACGTACACACACATACACACACACGCACACAAACACACATGCACATGCACACACATGCGCTCACAAACACACACACATAATGCTCTCACACACATAAACACACATATACACTCACACACATAAACACGCACTTACAAACACACACTGTCACACATACACACTTACACACAAATACACTCATGCACAAACAGATACACACATATGTAAACACACACACACACATATACATGCACAAACACACACACATACATTCACACACTCACACATACATACACATACAAACACACACAGACACATATACATACACAAACATGCACACACATACACTCACACACACATGCATACACACACTCACACAAAGACACACTCACACACACATACTCACATACACATTCACACACACACACTCTCTCTCTCACACACACACATACAAGAATATAAAGCATTGAAACTAGAAGAAACTTTCCAAAAGAAACCAGCTTACAGGAATAAATTAAACGAAGAAACAATAGTCATAAATTTGTTTCATACATCATCCACAGGACGTGGCACAGTGGTTAGGGTATTGGACTCAGGATTGCTAGATCAGGGTTTTGTCTGTCTAGGGTCTGAGTTCAAATTCTGCTGAGGTCAATTTACCTTTCATATTTCAAAGTCAATAAAATAAGAACCAGTTGAATATTGGGGTCGATGTAATCAACTTATCCCCTCCCCTCAAATTGCTGGCCTTGTGCCAAAGTTTGAAACCAGTATGTATAGTGTTTTTAATGCAGCACATCTGTAAGAGATGCCATTTCAGGGTAAATACTACAGTAACTGGCCCATCAACATGTAGAAACATTAGGTATGATAGATGAATGACTATTTTACTCTTTGTTATATATATATATATATATATATATATATATATATATATATGTATGTATATCTATCTATCTATCTATCTATCTTGTACCTGTATTTCAAAGGGGCCAGCCTTGTCACACTCTGTGTCATGCTGAATCTCCCCGAGAACTGGTACACGTAATGTGGAGTACTCAGCCACTTGCGCGTTAATTTCACGCTGTTCCATTGATTGCATCAGCTGGAAGCCTTGTCATTGCAACCGACAGAATGTGTGTGAATATATTTATATATATATGTATATATATATATATCTATATATATATCGTGTCTCTATTTCAGCTATGACATAATCATTGACAATACTTTGAAGCCATGGTTAATTGAGGTGAATATAACACTATCTTACTTATTCAATATAATCCATTCATTTATTTTTATTCAGTAAGATTCAATCTTGACAACATAAGCTGTAAGCCAGTCATGGTTAAGTGTACCTCGCGAGACCGTATGAATGGTATTCCTTATGAAAATGGACATTGAACTCTTTTTCTTTAGTGGTTTGCCTGACGATGAGCCATGCCTTATGGGGCCTGCTTTTAGGTAAAGGTTGCCCGTGCCTCCTGTAAACCATCAAAAAATGGATTCAATTTCCAGTTTGTGCCTCTGTCATTCCTTCTTTCATTTGATATCTCCAAGGTCTCCATGCAAAAATTTGGTCTGCTATGTACTGGGCTGTGGAGTCATAGCAAAAAACTCCTCCTCCTCCTCCTCCTCCTCATCATCATCGTCATCATCCTCCTCCTCCTCTATGTAATTAAGTGATTGTGGTCTACATATCTCATAAAGGATATGCATACGCTTGTACTTTGAGTAGGCCTATATGTTATAGCTTGTTTATATTAAAGAATAAAGACACTGTGAGTCGGAGTCGGAATCGGTATAGTTGTACCGACTCTGACTCCAGCTACCCCTTAATTGTTTCCAACTCCAACTCCACGACTCTGACTCCACAGTGCTGGTTATATATCCCATCACTGGTGCTCATCTGATTGTCATCATGTTAATGTCCATTTTTCCACACTTGACAAAACTGTTGAGTGAAACAAAGATTTTCTATGGCCAGAGATGGTTAGTGATGCTCTCCCTGTCACTGACCCTCATAGATTGTCACATAAAGGCACTTAACTTGCAATACAGTCCCCTACCTGACTATGAATTGATCATTGTTTTTGTTTAACCCCAGGTCAAGCCTAATTGTGCAAATCTATAATCAAAGTCATTCTAGCCTTGACCATCCTATGATTTTAAGGGTCTCTCTCTAAAACTACATTACCCACTATGTACCTTGGGGGGGTGGGGGGGGGTCAAGATAGTGGTAGTGGAGTTGTGAAGGAAATTTGGCTGCTATTTCTAGCAGGTTGAATTACCACATACGGACAGACATCTTCGTCAGAGGTCAAGCAACCACTTGGAGGCTCCATTATTCATTTGCATTTACTTATATTCCTGATTTCAATTTCTTTTCATTTAAAATTTATTTTTAATTAATTACTTTATTTATTTCGAAACATCCCCAGGTAAATGCATCTCCCTCATTGACAAGTACCACATCCAGTGACCGCATCATGAAATATAATTTAATCAACGACATAATTAACATTGTGTTGCCTCCAGGTGATGTACCAGAGTAAGTAGTTAATCTTATTACAATTAGAGTTTAAAGCATCAGATTACATTAACCCTTTGTAACTTATCGTAGATTAGAAAAACATATAATCAGTCATGCTTAAACTCTAACGGTGTTTATTGTAAGTCACTTTAAGAGTGAGCTTTCAAGTGGAGGTGGCTATTTTATACAAAATTTGTGATGCTACCCATAAATTGTTAATGTTTTACATTCTATTACAATTCTGCAACTTGTAATTATTGATATTAATGTCTGTTTATAAAAATAAAATCTTTCTCTCTTATGGTGACATCATTTAAGTAAACAGTAATGGAATTATAGTTGACAATGACAAAATTGGGATCAACTGTAATGTAATTGAAACAGAAGAGAGTGAAATTGAGGTTGACATTAGTGAGACTGGAGTTGACATTGGTGAACTTGAGGTTGACATTGGTGAAATTGAGGTTGACATTGGAGAAATTGAGGTTGACTGGTGAAATTGAGGTTGACATTGGAGAAATTGAGGTTGCCATTGGTGAAATTGAAGTTGACATTCGCAAAATTGAGGTTGGCATTTCATTTATTTTTATTCAGTAAGATTCAATCTTGACAACATAAGCTGTAAGCCAGTCATGGTGAAATTGAGGTTGACATTGGTGAAATTGCGTTTGATATTGACAAATTTTAGGGGGAAAAACCCTGTTTCATATGTTATTATTTATAGCTGTATCCACTTTGAGACTGGCCCTTAAAGTAACTTGTTTGACGTCTTCTTGAAGCATCTACATTTTCATAATCTAACACCAATTTATTTCTTTTCATCTTCAGTGTGAGATGGAATAGGACACCAGCTAAGGAGGCCCTAGGCAACTTTGAACTCCTGTATGTTTTATAAATTTAAAATATTTTTTTTTCTAATTTGCATTGTTTTTTTTTTATATTTGCTTTTACATGTTACTGACAACGTTCAATGAGACAGAAATGCACCTAGCAGCCTCACCAGCTACTGCTATGATGATTTTTGTCTGCTTCCAATAGATATTGTATCATTTAACATAATATACTCATAAGAAATATTATCACCAAACCAATAGGCACAGGAATGGCTGTGTGGTAAGAAGTTAGCTTTCTGATTTCATGGTTCCAGGTTCAGTCCCATTGTGTGGCACCTTGGGCAAGTGTATTCTACTATAGCCTCGGGCCAATCAAAGGCTTGTGGGTGGATTTGGTAGACAGAAACTAAAGAAGCCTATCATGTGTGTGTTTGTCCCCCACCACTGCTTAACAACTAGTGTTGGTTTGTTAACATCCCTGTAACTCAGCGGTTCAGCAAAAGAGGCTGATAGAATAAGTAACAGATTTAAAAAAAAAAAAGTACTTGAGTTAATTCGTTCGACTAAAACCCTTCAAAGTGGTGCCCCAGCATGGCCACAATCTAATGACTGAAACAAGTAAAAAAATAGATGACAATAACTACCCAGCTTAAATAGTTTCGTATCTTAAAAAGTTTATAAACTTAAAGGGTTTGAAATAAAGGGACAAGGTTTAAAGATTGTTTTTTTACTCCTTTTTTCTTTTTTGTTTGACTTCAGTTTACCAACACTGACAGCCTTCATTTTATTATTATTATTTTTATTATTATTATTATTATTATTATTATTATTATTATTATTATTCAGGTCACTGCCTGGAATCGAACTCGGAATCTTGGGGTTAGTAGCCTGCGCTCTTAACCACTAAGATTCCAAGTTTGATTCCAGGCAGTGACCTGAATAATAATAATAATAATAATAATAATAATAATAATAATAATAATAATAATAATAATAATAATAATAATAATAGCCTTCATTTTAGTTTTGATTTTTTTTTTTCTTTTTTCTTTTTCATTCTTTCAAATCTTTCTTAGCTATGATGAAGAAATTGCTGCCAATGAAACGGTCCACCAAGACAAGAATCGTTATAGTAACAACATACCAATGGTTCGTCTCAGCAACCAACGAAAACAGACTACAACAACTTGGAGATAATCTCAAAAAAACAAAAAAAAAAAAATTAATAATAATAAATAAATAAATGAAATAAAAATCAAAAAATAAAAACAAAGACACCGGCAGATGGATAAAAGGTGATTAAAACATGCCAAATTATAAACTTGAAAAAGGATCAATAAAATTAATTGCATTAACCCATTAGTATTTAAATGAGCTTTATCTGGCTCATTATCATCATCATCATCATCATCATCATCATCATCATCATCATCATCATGATGAGCTCGTATTTATTTGCAAAAAAAATGACCATCCTAAAATAAGACAATATGCAAATTACCATGGTTTATAAGTGTGTTCTAGTTTTTTTGCATAAGTCTAAGTCCCTTGGTTACTGCCGATAAGCTTGGATGTTGATGGCAGTTATAAAGTCATTAAGATGTGTCCACGACTGTCCAGCTTGTTTTTTTTATGTGTGTGTGTGTGTGTGTGTGTGTTGCAGATGCCTAAGATATATTGTAGAAAACTGTTAGTTCTGTAAGTGCTTTTGTGACTTGCCAGGTGATAAATATTGACAAGTCTTGGCTATAACCCATTAGAAATATTGATTTTTTTAAAAAACTTTATATACAGGTAATTTTTTTAAACCTGCCTTGAGTAACATATTTCCCCAACAGCAGCTGTTCCAGTGTTGTTCTATTAAATGTTAGGTACATGCGCTTGACTCAGTGAGACAGTTTTTGATGTTGCAGTTTGGAAGCCGATAATCTAGCACAGTGGTTCCCAAAGTGGGTGGTACTGCCCCTTTGTGGGTGGTGGAAAGATTAAGAGGGGATTGAAGAAGAAAAGTGGGGCAATAATAGGCTGGCCAGAAGCGGGGCGATGGATGTACCCCCCCCTCCCTACCATCACCACCAAAAAAGAAGAGAGAGAGAGAGAGAGAGCGATCAGGAACGAGGACAGAAACAAGTGTGCCCCTGCAAAGTGCAGGAGGAGAGAGAGTGGGAGACAGCAGGATAGAGATGGTAGCAAAGTGCCAGACATACTCACAAGGGACCAGGGATCAGAACATAAATGGGATGGTTGAGTAAAGGAAGAGTGAGATATAGATGGTGGCAAGTGTCAGGGCATACCCTTGAGGGCTGAAGGTCATAATATAAGTGGCAGGATATTGCCAAAGAAATGTGATTAGAGAGTGGGGAGAGGAAGTGAGTGGTGAAAACCTGGGTATATAGAATGGTGGTGGGGTGGGGGTGGCTACTGGATAGCAATGATACAGAGAAACAGGGCCGTGAGGGCAGGATTGGGGAGTGAGAGGTAGGCGTGGTGTATGAAGGAGGAAATGTGAGGAAGAGAAGAGATGTGGATTGGTTTATTGGGGTAGGGTGAGGGAAAAGTTTTCTTGTTACGTGTGGGTGGAGCACATGGTTCAGGGGCTAACAGATTGCAGTGAGACAGGGCATGTAGGTGGAGCACACAGATCAGGGGTTAGCGGAGAGCAATGTATGAAGGAGGAAATGTGAGGAAGAGAAGAGATGTAGAGATGTAGATTGGTTTCTTGGGGGAGGGTGGGTGAAAAGTTTTCTTGTTATGTGTGGGTGGAACACACAGGTCAGGGGCTAACAGATAGCAATGATACCGTGAGACAGAGCATGTGGGTGGAACACACAGGTCAGGGGCTAACAGATAGCAATGATACCATGAGACAGAGCATGTGGGTGGAACACACAGGTTGGAGGTGGGGGCTAGCAGAGAGCAATGTTACCGTAAGGACAGGATTGGGGAGTGGGAGGGAGGTAAGCATAGTGCATAAAGTGGAAATGCGAGGAAGAGAAGGGATGTAGTTTGGTTCGTTGTGGTAGGGTGTGAGAAGTTTTCTAGTTATGTGTGGGTGGGACACGCAGCACTTCTAGAACTCAATTTCGCTGACGTGTACAGGTCTTCTCAAGAGCCTCATATCACCAGACATCTCGGTTCATTGTTATTTCCTCTGTGAGGCACAACATCCTGCGATAGTATATATCATCATCATCATCATCGTTTAACGTCCGCTTTCCATGCTAGCATGGGTTATATATATATATATATATATATATATATATATATATATATATTTGTTGAGGTACCCTTCCCCCCACACACATACTTGCTCAACAAATAAAATTCACACAAACATTTTCATTATCATTATTTTAATGCATTATAAAGCAGCAGCTGGCAGAATCGTTAGTGCACTGGACGAAATGCTTAGCGGTATTTTGCCTGTTGCTACTTTCTGAGTTCAAATTCCGCCAGGGTCAGCTTTACCTTTTATCCTTTCAGTGTCGATAAATTAAGTACGAGTGAAACACTGGGATCGATGTAATTGACTGGATCCCTTCTCCAAATTTTCAGGCCTTTTGCTTATAGTAGAAAGGATTATTTTAATGCATTTTACTATACAAACAGTTACTCAGATTAGTTACATTATATTTTATTGTGTATTTGGATTAGAGATAATCCAGTGGATTACAGAGGATGCTTACAATAATCTTTTCTACTCTAGGCACAAGGCCTGAAATTTTTAGGGAAGGGACCAGTCGATTAGATCGACCACAGTATGCAACTGGTACTTAATTTATCGACCCCGAAAGGATGAAAGGCGAAGGCAACCTCGGCGGAATCTGAACTCAGAACGTAAAGACAGATGGAATACCGCTAAGCATTTCACCCAACATGTTAATGTTTCTGCTAGCTCACCGCCTTAGGATGCTTATAATAATATGCAAGAGCTGGCAGAAACGTTAGCATGCCGGGCGAAATGCTTAGCAGTATTTCATCTACCATTACATTCTGAGTTCAAATTCTGCCGAGGTCGACTTTGCCTTTCATCCTTTCAGGGTCGATAAATTAAGTATCAGTTACGCACTGGGGTCGATGTAATTGCCTTAATCCCTTTGTCTGTCCTTGTTTATCCCCTCTATGTTTAGCCCCTTGTGGGCAATAAAGAAATAAGAAATAATGTGCAAGAGATGAAGGCTGTATGTAATGATGTCATCCAAAAATGTCATTGTATGATGTCACCTCCTTTGGTTTTGGTTTTCTTTTTTTAGTTGGCAGCTGCCAGAACCGCAAGGCTCAGTTCTTTGCTGCCAGCCACAGGGTGGAATTCAGGTTCCCAGAGAGCTGATTGCCAAATTACTGAAAGAGAAATTATATATATATACAAAGAGAGAGGTGGGAGAGAAAGAACACGGGAAACATTAAAAGGTCGGTCAAATAAGTCAGCATTGAATCAGTGATGCCAAAAAGTCGGGGCCAAGAGGGCTGTGCCAAAACGTCCCATAACCTGAAAAAGTGTTATATACATTCAGATTAGTTTTAGCTTTGATGTTAAAGATAAACATCCATTTTTACCAATATCTGATGCTTGAAGTTTGATTGATGGAAGAGGAGAACATCGATTTGAACAGCTGTTAATTGGATAGAATTTCATTTCCTTTTCACTACAGCTCTGCAGGTACATTATTGGTCCTAAATCAAAGATTTCCAGAATGTCCTGAAGAAATAAAAAAAAATTGTAAGATTAGAGGAAATATTTCTTTAGACAAAAAAAAAAAACAAAGAATTTTTGAAATATTTTCTATTTCTGAGATGTAGAATTACAAGAGCAGAATGTAATGATTGAAGAAAGTGCCACAGAATCATCATCATCATCGTCATCACCACCAATATTTTACACCACTCCTTGTATCTTTTACGTAACACTGAAGAGGTGAATTAATAAGATTGCATAATATTTCAACAAGCAATTGTGTAATCCTGGCAGTTATTCACTGTAACACGTGTATATCTTATTAAGCATAAAATACCATATATTCTTTCTATGTTTTTAGTAGTACTACATAAGAGTACTATATAAAGGCTTTACCAAATTTTGAATTCATGACCAAGTGGTTACTGTTCCAGCACCGTTCTTATGTATAAAATTCATAGCCATTGTGCTTCTTCTATAAAACATAAAATAAGAAATGTCATTAGAATCATGTTGCTTACCATTTTGTACCATGGTCGTGTCACTCCATCGATGACCAATAATTTTTCAACGCCAATTTCTATGTTCTTCAATAAAGAATTTGTCCATGGAAATAATTTACGCAGTACATGGCCACTTCTGTAATCTCTAGAGGCCCTTTAGAAAAAGAGAAACGAATTTAGATGTTTTTATTATAATTTTATTCTTTTATTTTTTTCTTTACTCGTTTCAGTCATTTGACTGTGGCCATGCTGGAGTACTGTCTTAAAGAGCTTTAGTCAAAGAAATCAACCCTAGGACTTATTCCTTGTAAGCCTTATTCTTTGTAAAGAACGGATGAAATGCCACCAAACATTTTGCGTGGTCTTCTAATGATTCTGCTAACTCACCGCCATAGTTCAGAGAAAATCATCATCATCATCGTCATCATCGTCATCAAGACAACTTTTTCGACCATCGACCACCTTTAGCTACTTTTCCTTCTGCATCAACCACCCTCCTCATTTAAAATATCTTAGTACCCTACCCTATCATACTATATCTTAAATGTGTACCGGGTTCTGATGCTGGCAATTTAAACGTTAACTAAAATACACATGTACAACAAATTAAGAAATTCTATTGAAGATGACACACTTTTTACATTTAAAACTACGTGTTCGAGTATACAGTATTAAACTTTCAATTTTTATGAAATTGTTTTCACGGTTAGAAAACGTGAAAAGCACATCATATTATTGGAATATCTTTTGTTAAAATTAACAACATCAATGTGAGGGATGAACATGGCGCTGACTAAATATTTCAAGCAGTTCATCTGAGTGAGCTGGTCTTTCGCACGCTGACCCCCATTTGATCCCATGGCTATCATCGATCAACCCCCCCCCCCTGTAATTCCTCGCTGACCCCTATGGGGTCCTTCGAACCCCCTTTGGCAACCCTTGTTTTAGATCTTTCCCTTGAACATTTGCCATTTATCTTGTTTCCTTAAGCTCTTACTATGAGACCAAGGTAATTTAGCTTGGTCTCACTGGAATAATGATTTTTTCGTATTTATTAATTATAGTACTTCTTCACTAGTTTTATGTTTTGTCCAAGATATTCTTAACATTCAACAGATTGAAAGAGAGAAGAGAGGGGAAAAAAAGAAAAAGAGAGAGACAAATTCTTGCATGATATTATACTTACCATTTATGTTGTGACTTAGCATTGTCTGTTAAGAGGTGTTTAATGTCAGGATTAAACACTTTGGATAATTCTTCTAAGACAGCCACAGAGAGATGTAAAGATGATGTGTTCTGTTTAGAGTGAGAGATCTCATGAGAGACAAACTGTTGGATATCATCAAAACACATTTTGGAACCGGCATTCTGAAATGGTCGTACAAGTTGCTTCATACTACGGAGTTAGATTTACCATATTTGATGGAATAAAAGATGAACAGATATATTATTGTGTTGAGTCAAAAGTTTTGCAAGATTTTGGTATCTTAGTTGCTTTATTCATCAACTTACAACAAAAGGAGGCACAATGGCCCAGTGGTTAGGGCAGTGGACTCGTGATTGTAGGATTGTAGTTTCAATTCTCAGACCGGGCGTTGTGAGTGTTTATTGAGTGAAAACACCTAAAGCTCCACGAGGCTCCAGCAGGGGATGGTGGTGAACCCTGCTGTACTCTTCCACCACAACTTTCTCTCTTTCTTCCTGTTTCTTTTCTACCTGTAATTCAAGGGGGCCAGCCTTGTCATACTCTGTGTCACGCTGAATCTCCCCGAGAACTACTTTAAGGGGTACACGTGTCTGTGGAGTGCTCAGCCACTTGCACATTAATTTCACGAGCAGGCTGTTCCATTGATCGGATCAACTGGAACCCTCGTCATCGTAAGCGACGGAGTGCCAACCACAACAAAAGCAGCCTAATGTTCAAAGTAGAGGCCATAGTGTTGCACCATCTGATGCCGCCTTTCTGCCAGTTCTTTGATCCCATGCTCATACTAGTTCTTGTTCTTCGAGGTGAAGAACTCTTTCACTGAAGCTTCCACCTCCTCTTGGTTGATGAAACATCATAAGCGCAGGAAGTGGGCCATGAATCAGAACAGGTAACAACTTCAGATGGTGCAACCCTGATATATCCCTAGGCCTCCAATACTGTTGTACGGTTGATGTTGTTGAGGATAGATAATGAATACACTGTAACAAGGTTATAACAATACAAAATAGAAACAACAGCAGTAACAAACACGTAACGAACCAACAATCTTTTATGAACTAACAATCAATATTTCCAACACACAACCAACACCTTCTGACTTCACTGCAAACTGACACGAACTTCACTTGACTCCGAACTCTGAACTTTGAACTCATTTGGATCATTACTATTTCTACTTTACTCAGACCAGTCTATCTCTCATCAGGGGGCCTTGTAACTTTCATCACAATATATATATATATGTATGTATGTATGTTTGGGCTTTTTTCACTTTCCATCTACCAAATCCGTTCACAAGGCATTGGTCTACCTGACGCTATAGTAGAAGGTGCCATACTGTGGGATTGAACCCAAAGCTATGTGGTTGCAAAGTGAACTTCTTAATCACACAGCCATGACTGCAAAATGTATATAACAAAAGCATAAATTCATCAATAAAACATTTTTCGCTTTTTGTATGTGTGTGTGTGTGTGTGTGTGTTTATGTACAAGTTAGAAGGAACTTTTTCTGTGATTTAATAATCTGTTGATCACATGGCAACTGAAAGTAAATCCTCAAACAGGGAATCTTGTAATACGAGGAGATTCAGTCATAGAGAATTCATGTCTTGCCTTTATATAATTTCCAAGAAGCACAGCACCACCACCACCACCACCACCACCACTGTTATGTTCTTTATCCTTCTCTTAATCATAGCTCTTAGTATCATAGATGCCATATTTAAAGATATTACAGCGAATCAACCGGTTCCAACATCAAAATTAATAACAACAGCACTCTGTCATGTATAGTGTTGTTTATATCTATCATGTAATTTCTATCAATTTGGTTGTAGCCAAAGGCATCGGCATTGATCTGTTGTTCATTTTACCAATAGATTTAATTCCATAACAGACATCAGTTCACTGAGCAGTCTAGAATTAGATATAGCGTTATCTAGAAATGTTGCCCAAGATAGATTGGTGTCCTGTCCAGGAGGTGATTTTGCTGTTTAACTCTTTTGTTATCGTATTTCTGATGAAATGCTCCGCCTTTGTTACAATTAATGTTGAAAATAATGGATTATTTAGTCAAATAACTTTCACACGGTTCTACTTTGTTTTTGTATTTTCTTTGCAGGATTCTTGATGTGGATTCATGCATTGAAACAAATTTTGTTGTGTCTAAGGAGAATCATAATGCAAATAATAACAAACTGGCACTCCATTGGCTGTAAAAACGAGGGTCCCAGCTGATACGATCAACGGAACAGCCTCCTCAAGAAATTAATGTGAAAGTGGCTGAGCACTCCACAGACATGTGTACCTTTAATGTAGTTCTCACAGCCACTCCTGCACCTATATTGACATATTAGACCATATGACGTATCAGACCATGTGACATATCATACCATGTGACATATCATACCATGTGACATATCATACCATGTGACATATCCACATGACTGTTGAGGTACAATAAGCAACTTTTCATACATTTGTGTTAAAAGACATAAATTCTTTGACTTGTTTCTCATATTTTATTAATAGTAAACAATAATCAGACCAAGTCGACTTGTCCGCATCCACATTCTTAGCCTATGACACTCATCTCCTCTCTGTAATGCTGCCAGATTAGGCACAAGGGAATTATCGTACGGCTGTGTTGTTAGGAAGCTTGCTTCTCAACCACATGGGTTTGGGTTCAGTTCCACTGTGTGGTAGCTTGGGCAAGTGTCTTCTGGTACAACCTCAGGCCAACTGAAGCCTTCTGATTGATTTTGGTAGGCAGAGTTTGCCATTGTGTGTATATGTGTGTGTGCGTGAAAGTGTTAGTGCCTTCTTTAATAGAGAGGAAGGAAAGGATTGTCTCACTTGAAAACAGCTAAGGGTTGGCATCAGAAAGAGCATCCAGCTGTAGAAAACCTGCCACACAAACGGTGCTGCACATATGCATATAACTTTTTGGATACATTTAGAAATAAGTGTGTCTTATACACCGACAAAAACAGTTTTCACAAGAGAGTTTTCTTTTAAGATAATAAACAAAAACAAAACATGAACAAGACAAATAAAATATTTAAAAATAATAGCAAAATAACAAAAAAAAAATGTCTACATACTCTGATGAGAAGAGGAGACAAGAACTGTCTTTGTAAATCTTGTCTAACATCAGTGATGTTCTCACAAAGGTCACATCTGTCTGTGTACGGATTAGATGAGAAGGGGTTATTGATGAAGCAGTTGGCTTGATGGTGACCTGCAAAATAATTGCCATATTTGGGCATTAAATGATATTGTGTTACTTTTGTAACTGTTGTTGTATTTGTTGTAAATATGGCCATCGTTAGTCTGTGGAAGTCCTGATTGCAACTGGTGTTCGTTTATTTACATCCCCATAACTTACTGGTTTGACAAGAAGAAACTGATAGAATAAGTACCAGGCTCATCAAAATTTATAAAAAGCACTAGGCAGTGTCTCATATTTTTCTTTGCCCACTCAGTTGTATCTATCAGTCTATCCTTTTGTGTGTGTATATATATATATATATATATATATATATATATATATATATATATATATATATATATATATATATATAAATATATATATAACACACACACACACACACACACACAACGAACTTCTTTCAGTGTCCGTCCACTCACAAGGTTTTGGTCGGTCCGAGGCTATAGTAGAAAAGACACTTGCTCAGGGTGCCATGCAGTGGGACTGAACCCAGAACCACATGGCTGGGAAGCAAGTTTCTTATCACACAGCCACGCTGTGCCTATGTACGTACGTACGTATGTATGTATGTATGTATGTATGTATGTATGTATGTATGTATGGCTCGTATAGTGTATGGGGAAAGCTTGGTTTTAAATATTTGCAGTCGTGTATGCTTGTCAAGAGCAGGGCTCATTAGCCACCAACGGAGTCACAAATACAAAATATTAGTCCTAGAGCCATCATGTATGTATGTATGTATGTATGTATGTATGTATGTATGTATGTATGTACGTACGTATGTATGTATGTATGTATGGATGGATGTATGGATCGTATAGTGAATGGGGAAAGCTTGGTTTTAAATGTTTGCAGTCGTGTATGCTTGTCAAGAGCAGGGCTCATTAGTCACCAACGGAGCCACAAATACAAAATATTAGTCCTAGAGCGCACAATGTTCCTGAAGGTCAGCAATGGTCTTCCTTGGTCACAAGTGGATGGCTATCATGTATGTATGTATATGATATATGAATAATAGAAAACGACATTGAAATAAAAATCCCAGACAATAGTCATGATTCTTCCATAATATAAGCTTTTGCAAAAGAAAGACAAAGAAAGCAAAAAAAGCGAAAAAAAAAACAAAGAAGGGAGAGAAAAAAGAAAGAAAAGAGAAAAGAAAGAAAGAAAGAAAGGAAGAAAAAATGTCACTGCAACACCAAGTGGTTCGATTGGTCGCACACCAGAAGGTTCAATAGAATCTACAAGAAGCATGACAGCAAGCTTAGAAAGGACTACGAATATGGAACAGGGAGAATTAAAAAAAACATCGTCATTAAATACAGACAACATACCGATAATTTGAACGAGTAAAGGTTGAACAGGTAGCATTAAATGACGAATCCATCGTTGCCAGGTATAAGCATGATTTAGAGACCACCAAGAATAGGTGTCATCCATTCCTGAGATAAGTTTCTGAGAGAATTGACTGTCTGGAAAATATACGACAGTAACACCAAGTGCTAATAAGATTGTAGCTGTTAGTTTTATTATCAAAATGATGATGTTTATATATTGCTCGCATTGAAACAAAGGAGGTTTTTGTTTAAATGTTTCTGTAATATTTGCCAAACATTGGTTGATTTCTTCATCTGATAATAATTTCCATTGTTTTCTGGATTTTCGTAATTTAGATAATTCTTTGGAGAACTCTGAAATATCTCCCCGTTTCATTCTGAAATGAGTGATTTCTTAGCTTTTGAATGGAGAAGGAAAATGGTGTTTAAACAAATACGATATAATAAAATGAAGGAGTTTAATAAGAACAGGAATGAAATAATGTCCACAAAGAAAAAACAATAAAGAAAAAATATGAAGAAAACTTAGATAGGAGGTTAAATAGAAAAACTTAAATAGATTTCGTGTCAAATGATTATTTCTTCAAGTGTTGAGTTCACAGCTGTGTTTGTGAAGAATCTATTGTTTGTTGTTTACAAACGTGATTCTACATGTGTTTTTCGTCCTTGTTATACTAACAGAGCAGAAAGAAGCCCATCGTCTGTGTGTGTGTGTGTGTATGTTTGTCCCCGCCAACATCACTTGACAACCGATGCTGGTGCGTTTACGTTTCCATAACTTAGCGGTTCGGCAAAATGACCCGATAGAATAAGTACCATGCTTACAAAGATATAAGTCCTGGGGTCGATTTGCGCAGCTAAAAGGCGGTGCTCCAGCATGGCCGCAGTCAAATGACTGAAACAAGTTAAAGAATAAAAGAATAGTATTGTATACAAAATATATAATATTAGGATCTTTTTTAAAACGGGAGCCACATTTTTCATTAACGAAACACTTTGAAACTTGGAACACCGGTAGAATGTGTCATATAAAACATCTTTTTCTCTTAGTCTTCTTAAAAAAAAAAAAGAAATCCCCAAGTTATTCCATGTTAAAGTTGTCGTATTTCTGTAATTTCAACCAATCACTGACGTCCATTCAGCCGATATACATTAAGTGCCGACTACATAAACAAACGATTCTGAAACAATTCTATCGGTGATAGGGTTAGGGTTAGGGTTAGGGTTAGGGTAAAACAGCAAATTTAAAAAAAAAAAAGCAAAACAAACCTATGGAAATTAAATACGCTTTACACCGCTTAATCAGCCAAAGGAGTAAATGTAAACAACTGAATACTTGTCAGTGATTGGTTGAAATTATCGAAATAAGACAATTTTTTACGTGAAATAAATTCGAATACAAAAATATTTTTCTGTTCTATAACACAAAATAGATAAGTATACGAAGTTTGAAAGTCTTTCGGTACCAAAAACACTACGTAAAACATTAATGAAAAATGTGGCCCCCGTTTTAAAATAGATCCTAATATTATATTGAATATCAAATGATTCATAGTATATATATAAATTAGTAGAATATAAAATACTTATTTATACATAAAAATAGGGGTGGAGGCGTTGAAAGTATTATGTGGCCACGAGGGGGTGCAGTGGCCCCAAAAGCTTGAGTACCTCTGATCGAGATCTATCGAATGACTAAACTCCCTTTAAATATCAAGGGACGCAACTCGGCACAGTAGTGTTTTTACATTTTATGCACACACACGCAAGTACGCACGCACGCACGCACGCACGCACGCATGGCGTGCTTCTATACAACAAAGGCACCATTCCTGACATTGTCGCTTCCATTACCCTAAATACCCGAATGTGTCCCAGTGCTAGACCAGATCCTTGTCAAATTTCTCAGTCCCTCTTATATTAAAGTAACCAAAGAATGCTATTCTTTCTAAAGTTTGGTGCATGTCCAGTAATTTTTAACGGTAGGATTACATCGATTTCAGTGGTCAGCTGGTACCTATTCTATCGACTCCGTAAATATGAAAGTAAAGTCGATCTCGATAAAATTTGAACTCAGAGCATGATGATTATCAGAAAGAAATGCTGCCAAGTATTTTGTCCAGCGTGCTTACGATAGTAACGTTTTTACAACCGTTCTGATTGGGAATCAAAACTGAAGAACAGGTTCTTAACAAAATGTAAGTGAAAAATATATGAAATATAAAATATGAAGAACAGAGTTACCTCCCTTACAACTGACATATTAAATAAACTATATGGATCCCTTATATGCTAAAAATAGATGCCAAACCGTCTTACCACTACATCTGTGTTCTCAACTTAGTAACACGCTTGATGTTTACGAGCTAGACAAATGAAAAGAAATAAACGTAGCTCTTAATTAGACCACAGATTTAGTGATAAGACGGTTTGACGTCTATTTTTAGCATACAAGTGATCCATGTAGTGATCTCTCATATTACCCTTTTACTTGTTTCAGTCATTTGACTGCGGCCATGCTGGAGCACCGCCTTTAGTCGCACAAACCGACCCCAGGACTTATTCTCTGGATGCCTAGTACTTATTCTATCGGTGTCTTTTGCCGAACCGCTAAGTTACGGGGACGTAAACACACCAGCATCGGTTGTCAAGCGATGGTGGGGGACAAACATAGACACACAAACATACACACACACACACACACATATATATATATATATATATATATATATATATATATATATATATATATATATATATACATACATATATGCGACGGGCTTCTTTCAGTTTCCGTCTACCAAATCCACTGACAAGGCTTGGTTGGCCCGAGGCTATAGTAGAAGGCACTTGCCCAAGGTGCCACGCAGTGGGACTGAATCCGGAACCACGTGGTTCGGACGTTTTTAAGTATGTCGACCACTAATTGAAATTGATATTATTTAATAATATTAATTTCTGCTCTTATTATTTCCTTTCTTTAGGTTACACCATAATTCCATTCATAATCCGAGTGCAAAATAACCACAGTAAATCGCTTGGCCGCTACTTTATTTTATTAATCCCAGAAGGATAACGGATAAAGCTGAGCTGGACTGAACTTAAAGTCAGTATGTAACAGGCTGTAATTAATAACACACAAGTTTTATTCTGTTGTGTCTGGGGAGAGTCATTTACTTGTGAGTGTGTTAAATTACAATTTAACACACTCACAAGTAAAATTTCCACTCATTTATTAATTTTTCTATATTTTGAGTGGAAATTTTACCGGTGAGTGTGTTAAATTATAAGGCACTAAAAGAGAACGACTCTCCCCAGACACAACAAAATATGCTTCAACACACAAACTCACTTAAAGAATCTTGCAAACCAAATCCAAAAACGCAAGTTTTATTAGTTTTTGAACTTTGCCTGATTCGGTTTACTCTTTTACTGCGGTCATGCCGGAGCATCGCCTTTACTCGAACAAATAAACCCCAGGACATATCTTTTTTCTAAGCCTAGTACTAATTCTATCGGCCGCTTTTGTTGAACCGCTAAGTTACGGGGACATAAACACACCAGCATCGGTTGTCAAGCGATGGTTGGGGGGACAAACACAGACACGCAAATACACACAACACACACACACACATACGACAGGCTTCGTTCAGTTTTCGTCTCCCAAATCCACTCACAAGGCCTTGGCCAGCCCGAGGCTATCATAGAAGACACCTGCCCAAGGTGCCACGCAGTGGGACGGAGCCCAGAACCATGTGGTTGGGAAGCAAGCTACTTACCACACATCCACTCTTGCTCCTAGTTATTAGTTATTCAAAATGGTTTCAAATTTCGACACGAGGCCAGCAATCTTAAGGGAAGGTGGGAGTCGATTATTTTGACTTCCAGTGCTCGACTGGTACTTATTTCATCGACCCAAAAGGACGAAAGGAAAAGTTGACGTCAGTTGAATTTGAACTCTGGAAAAATACCGTCAGGTCCAACGCTCCACCGATTCAACCAGCTCGCCATTTTAGTTTAGTTTGTAAAACTTCTTTCTAATTCTCGCACAAGGCCAGCAATTATGAAGGGTGGGACTAATTCGATACCTCGACCTTTGTACTTGACTGGTGCTTTAGTTTATTGGGCCCTGAAGGATGATAACCAAAGTTGATCCTTGTGCCCATAATAAAGGAATAAATCATATTATCTGGGCAACGCCGGGATGCATTGCTCATGTGTGCGTGCGTGTGTATTGAAGTTACCTTTGGTTTCATGTTAAGAAAATTACCTTACTGTCTTAGCAATTTTTCTAGCCGATCACATGGAGGAATAAAGAAATTTTATCCACTAATGCGATGTTGAGCACTCATTCCCGTTGTTCGACATTTACGTATATATATTTGAAAATCCTGCACGACCAGGTGAAAAGCGCTTTATTTAATATGTGACATTAATAAAAATCTGTAAATGTACAAACATCCAGATTTCTGAGTGCCTTAATTTATATATATATATATATATATATATATATATATATATATATATATATATATATATATATATATATATATATACATGTGTGTGTGTGTGTGTAATGTAGCGGTTCGCCCGAAGAGACCTATAGAATAAGTACCAGGTTAAAAAAAAAACAAATAAATACTAAGGTTGATTCATTCGACTAAAAAAACAAACAAAAGAAATTATCGAGGCATTGCCCCAGCAAGGCCGCAGACTGAAATAAGCGAAAGATAAAAAATAGGCGAATTTGTTTGTATGGCTGTTGGGTATACTATAGGCCCAAGTTGGGGTTAGGCTAATTAATTTTTTAAATATTTATTTAACAAATTCTTGAAGGGGAAAGGCTGGAATAATCCTCAAAAGTAATATTTTCCCCAATATAATTGTAATATACATTATGAAAATGTATGAGGAAACAAAGTCGATTCGTGTGAAATATCCGAAACGCTTTTTACTCATGTACAAAAATATTTTCCCAACAAATTCTGAAATAATCGTAATTTACATAGTCTGAAGCGTATTTGGAGAAAATTTCATTAAAAAATATTATAATTTAAAGAAAGTTATAAAAAAAAAACAAATAAATTTCGCTAAGGGGCACATTTGTGTAGTTATGCTTAAGTCGATGAGGGGGTACATTTGTGTAGTTATGTTTAAGTTTTCACGGATTCGATTTGTTGACGTTTACAATGTTTGCCACGTTATAGATTGGTAAAATCGTTAGCGCATCGGACAAGATAACTTGTAAATTATTCCGCCTCCTAACGTTCTGACTTCAAATACCATTGAAACCAACCTTGCTCTTTTTATCCTCCTGGGGGATTGATAAAATCGAGCGTGCCATTCCTTCAAATTCGAAGCCTCTCGCATATGTAAGAAATCTGTATTTATAGCAGCAGGATCACAGACGATCTTAGTCTTGTTTGGACAAGAAAAGAAAATATTAAGAAAAAAAAAAAATCACGCGAAACTGACACAGTTGGAGGCAAAACCGTGTAGTTCCTCTTCCTTAATAACCGGAAGTTATATAAGATTTTTTTTCTTTTGCCTTCCCTAAAGTGTAAGAATTGGCACTCCTCTCTCCTACTACACAAGACACACGCACGCATACGTACACATAGAAGCGCACATGTATTCATATACATAATCGGTACAAACACACACACGCACATATATACAGACGCACCGCATACGTATACAAGCGTGCAATGTGCGCGCGCGTGTGTCTGTAAGACAAATTGTTATCAGTGAATAAGAAAACTCTCGTAAAGCTGTTTCCTCCTAACAAAATCAACTTTAACAGCGGTAAATAAAACATTTCCCTCCATCGTGGATCAGAGGTAATATAATATACAAACCTATATATACATATTCTTTCTTTTTAATTAATTCTTTACTTTCTTTACTCAAATAGATGCTTTCGTGCGCGTGTGTGCACACACACACACATTATCTCTCTCTCTCTCTATATATATATATATCTATATCTATCTATCTATCTATATATATATATATATATATATATATAATAATAATAATATCGTTACACATATATACGTGCATGTATGTACATAACCTACATCTACATGTATATATAGATGCATATCTGGGTACAGGGCGTCACAAAAAAACGTGGACAAAATGGAATGTATGTATTCCATTTATATATATATATATATATATATATATATATATATATATAGTGCTGGTACATTTCTATTGTATTTCTCACAGCATATTTTAACAATACAGCTTTTATATGCCGACGTAATTCAGTGCTTTACGTAAATAAAAACCTAAGTAACACATATTACCACGCTTAGGCACACGCACAGACAATCATAGATAGACTCACATTTATACACAAACACATGCATTCATAATCGTTTTCTTTTAAACTTTACAGGAATTTATCCGGTCACTCATACCTTGATATCTGTGTATGCGTGTGCATATAATATAATATAATATAATATGATATAATATATGTATATGAATATATGTTTTTGTATATAATATGATATATGTATATGAATATATGTTTTTATATTTCTTAGATATCTTTCGTAATGTTCTGTTTTTCTGTGTCTATCGAATTTCCTGTTTGCACACAAACATATGACTTTCTCTGACTTCTTTTTTCTTTCATTCCATTTGCCCTTCACTTTCTATTTCTCATGTACATCTGTCTCCTTTTCATTCACTTTTCGTAGTTTTCTGGTTTCCATCTCTTCTCCCCCCCTTTTCTTCTTCTTCTTCCCCTTTCGCTCTGTAAATTCTCATTTCTTTCACTGTTCTCTCTTCCCTTTTCCCCCTCTTTCTCTCTTTCATTTTTACACTGTCCATTAATTGATATCATTTAAATTTTTGCAATTCATATAATATTAGATCCTTTTCCACTGTTGTGTATTTTTTCGTAGATTTCTCTTATTCGCATCAATTCCTCTTTCGTATTTTCTTTCTCTCTCTCTCTCTCTCCATTCAGTCTCTCTTTTATCGCCTAAACTTTCTGCTTTCTCCATTCATTTATCCGTCTTTCATCTCTCCTCGTTTGTCTTCTTTCACTCTACCCGTACCCCTACTTTCTCTTTCATTTTCCCCTTTTTCTTCCCTCATTCTCCTGCTTATTCTTCCTCCTCGTTCTTCTTTTCTCTCTTCATCCTTTATATATATATATATGTTCTTTCTCCTCTTTCGTCCTTTTCGCTTTACATCTTTAACCCTATCTATTTCCCCTCGTTTTATTTAATTGTCCGTAATTCTTTTAGTTTCCTCTCGTTCCTTTTTGTTCTTATATTTCTCCTTTCCCTCATTCTCTCAGTCTGTTTCTACTTCTCTCTCTCTCTCTCTCTACATACCTCTTTAATAAAGCGCTTTCTCTTTCTCTCACTTCCTCTTTTCTGTGTTACACTCTCTGTTTTCGTCCTATTACTCTACACTTTTTTTTCTGTCTTTGTTTGATCTCTTCACTCTCTTTCTCACAACCCACGCAATCGTTGTTTTCTAGAAGCCGTCTTGTAAATCGGACCGTCTCGTCAGCTTTCAACACATTCTTTTTAATGCTTCGATTTCTTATGGAACTCAACTGATCGCCCCGAAGTTGCTGTAAGACTGTTAGTATTTCGACTTTAGTCTACGTTACTCTTCTCTCCCTGTTTGCCATTTACCTTTATTCCGTCCTCTGTTTCCTTGTTTTTTAAAATTTTTTACTCTCTCTTTAATTATTTCTGTCTTCCTATTTCTACTTTTCTTCTGTGTATATCTGTGCTTTTATAAATATTTATAATGTAAGTGTCGACATTTGTGGAGTCCATGCATGTATCTTATAATCCACGCTTACAGTTTGTAAACGATAGAAGAAACAATCTGCATTATATATATATATATATATATATATATATATATATATATATATATATATATATAAACGTTATTATTTCTAAATCTCTCAAAGCGAGATATTCAGTAACAGTTCTTTAAAGTAAAGACTATTTCCCAACATTATGTGGCTGTCCTGGATAGGACAATTGTTACTGTTCTTTAACCCCAATATATATATATATATATATATATATATATATATATATATATATATATTGTGTGTGTGTGTGTGTGTGTGTGTGGAATAAAACTAATATTGTGTGGTTATAGCCCGAAGACACTTCGGAAATCTACCGGCTGTTCATTGATTTTCCCCATTCCACTTGATCAATCATTATGTTTACCCCCCATCGCCGCCCTCAACTCTGATTTTTGGTGTGGACGCTGCCGCCAATTTAACCATAAAATCTGATTCTTTCTCCATGCAGCTATATCACAGCAGGAAACGATCAACCGAATCAATTGAGTAATTAAAGCAAATATTTATTGTTGTGCTAATTTATTGATTAACGAACATTCATTAATATTTTTCACACACGCACACATACACACACACACATGCACACACACACGCGCATACATACTCGCGCGCGCACTTTCATATTTGCACTCATTATAAAGACCGTTTCGGACCTACTATATTTTGATTTCAAACCCTGCCTGATTTGATTTTGAAGGTTAATCCACAAGGATCAGTAAAATCAGCACCAGTAATGTATTGAACATCCATATAATCAACTAATTAACTATATCTAACCTCAACAGAAATTAACATTTAGACTTAGCTTATATAACGGCTGGGATGGGGGGGGGGATACTCCAGAGTGACGTTCTCTATTACGAAACCCAAGCGTGATAGGATCTCATATATGTAACATGTTTTGAAAATTTTCGATCAAATATTATCCACACTATTAGCTACCAAAATCTCCCTCTCGAGATGTTTAAAATCAATAACGAAAAAAAAAAAAAACAAGGGAGATAACTCTAAATTGTTAGGATCCATCCCCCATGTGCATTGTCCATATTCTACAAAATTTCCCTTTAACTGATTATATTAGAGTTATTTCCCTTGTTGGTCATGGTTAAAAAAATCTTTAACATTCGAAAGACAGATTTATTAATTGCATGGGTAATTTCAATCGCTCGAAGATTCTCATCTCTCTATATTCTATACGTGTGATCCTACAGTCTGCACGTTAACTATAGATCTTCTGCACGTTATCTTTGTCATAATATTTAAGCCTTCAACAAATTAATATCTATCGTTGCCAGTGACCCTGGACTGGCTCTTGTGCGGGCGGCACATAAAATACACCATTTTGAGCGTGGCCGTTGCCAGTACCGCCTGACTGGCCTTCGTGCGGGTGGCATGTAAAAGCACCCACTACACTCTCAGAGTGGTTGGCGTTAGGAAGGGCATCCAAGCTGTAGAAACTCTGCCAAATCAGATTGGAGCCTGGTGTAGCCATCTGGTTCACCAGTCCTCAGTTAAATCGTCCAACCCATGCTAGCATGGAAAGCGGACGTTAAACGATGATGATGATGAAATTTACTTCCTCCATCTCTAAAACACGTATCTGTGCATGCCTAAGTAAGTTTGAATGGCGATAGACAACTCCCTTTTTGTGTGGTTGAAGAACCAGCGACGTCTATTTATCAGAAACAATGAACAAACAAACGTAAGTGTGCAAACTACATCTCTTTTGCTGGAATGTAAAACTATAGAGAGCCGTTGGGATAGCTGCCTGGTTATGATGTTTGAACCACGGGCATGTGGTTTGTAGGTTCGATTCCATTGCATGACAACTTGGGCAAATGGTTTCTTCTGTAGCTTTGAGTTTACCAATATTTTGTGAGTGAAATTTAGTACATAGGAAAATATAAAGAAGCTCTTGGTGTGTAGATGTGTTTAGCTGTAGTGATAGCTCACCATCATTATTATTTAACGTTCATTTTCCATGCTGGCATGGGTTGGACTGTTCGACAGGTGCTGGCAAGCTAGAGCTGCTCCAGACCCCAATTGTCTGTTTTGACATGGTTTCTATGGCTGGATACCCTTCCTAATGCCAGCCACTTTACAGGGGTGGCACAATCACTTAGTGGTTATGGAGTGTTGGACTCATGATCGTAAGATTGTGGTTTCAATTCTTGGACCAGGTGATGCATTGTATCCTTGAGCAAAACCCTTCATTTCACATCGCTCCAGTCCACTCAGCTAGCAAAAATGACTAACCCTGTGACAGACCAGTATCTTGTCCAGGTGGGGAATTCATATGCCATAAAACTGGGAAACCGGCCCTTATGAGTCAGTATTAACTTTATTAACTTTACCTTTACCACTCTACAGAGTGTACTGGGTGCTTTTTACGTGGTACCAAGAGGCTGTGTAGTTGAACAGTTTGCTCTGTAGCCTCAGAAGTTTTGTTTTGGTTCCCCCATTGTGTTGCATCTTAGCCAACTTTCCTCTACTTTATTCTCAAGCCAAAAACCAAAGCCTTGTGAGTGGATTTGGTTGAGGGAAACCGAATGAAGCCTATCGTATTTACGTATATATATATATATATATATATATATATATATATATGTATGTATGTGCCAGATGCTCAGGAGCAATAAACACTGACAATGTGCAGAGAACATTTTACTACACTCTCGGAGTGGTTGGCGTTAGGAAGGGCATCCAGCTGTAGAAACTCTGCCAGATCAGATAGCCTGGTGCAGCCATCTGGTTTGCTAGTCCTCAGTTGATTCGTCCAACCCATGCCAGCATGGAAAGCAGATGTTAAACAATGATGATGATGATGACATATATATATATGACAAATGGAAGATGGAGTATACGAGAATTTATTATTATTTCTAGTCCAACCAATGTAAGCATGGAAAAGTGGACATTAAAACAATGATGGAGATGATGATGATGAGAATGATGATGATGATGATAATGATGATGATGATGATTGCTATGCTATTTGGAGACAAGATGGTTATATCAAGAGAAAGTTCTACAATCAGTAATGTTATTTTGAAGTGAAGTAGAATTTTTTTTTTTTTTATATAAATAAAATCTTTTTTTTTTATCTTCAAGCTTTACAGATTTCAAGTGGATGCTTCAATTAGCTTATCTGTCTAATATTTTTTTTTTATTATTTTTTTATATATGAACTAAATTACATAAATATCTCTCTACAACATCACAAACAAACAATTATTGAGTAGAAAATAGAAAATAAATTCACTGAAAGAAAAATGCTCAACTTATAGAAAAGCAAAACAGAACGAGGCAAAAGAAATGGCATCTTTTCCAACATTCAAATGACCGAAAAAAGGTCACAATAATATTTTTAACCCTTTTGTTAGAATCATCATCATCATCATCATCGTTTAATGTCCGCTTTCCATGCTAGCATGGGTTGGACGATTTGACTGAGGACTGGTGGACCAGGTGGCTGCACCAGGCTCCAATCTGATCTGGCAGAGTTTCTATAGCTGGATGCCCTTCCTAACGCCAACCACTCCGAGAGTGTAGTGGGTGCTTTTACGTGCCACCGGCACGAAGGCCAGTCAGGTGGTACTGGCAACAGCCACGCTTGAAATGGTGTACTTTATGTGCCACCTGCACAGGAGCCAGTCCAGGGGTACTGGCAATGATCTCGCTCGAATGTCTTTTCATGTGTCACTGGCACAAGTGCCAGGAAGGTGACATTGGTAACGATCACACTCAAATGGTGCTATTTACGTGCCACTGGCACGGAAGCCAGACAGCTGCTCTGGCAACGTTCATGCTCGGACGGTGCTGATATGCATTGCCTCTGTTTCAAATGATTCTGAAAATAGTGAAGAATTTAGTAAGATAACTTCAACTGTATTAATCTGGTTTTAGAAGATAAATTAACAGGAAATTCAGATGGAATTTGGTTTGAATTTGGTTTTCTTTAAAACAAGAGGTTTCTTTCATAGAACCAGGAACAGTATTGGACAGATTGGTGTCAAAATGGTTAATGATATTCTTTTATTCTTTTACTTGTTCAGTCATTTGACTGTGGCCATGCTGGAGCACTGCCTTTAGTCGAGCGAATTGACTCCAGGACTTATTCTTTACAGAACATTATCTGATTTGGCATGGTTTTCTATGGCTGGATGCCCTTCCTAATGCCAACCACTCCATTAGTGTAATGGGTGCTTTTGTGTGCCACTGGCGTCGGTGCCATTTGCATGACACTTGAGTGCTTCTATGTGCCACTGGCATGGGTGCGAATTTGCATGACACCGGTATGTGCCACGGCAATTGTTTACTACTGTTAAACTTTGTTGAGACAAGGGGTCACTCGCATACACTTGTAACCTGTCCCTTATATTCTTTTATCTATGACTCATTTCAGTCATGGGACTGTGACCATGCTGGGGCACCTCCTTGAAAAGTTTTGCAGAACAAATCAACCACAATACTTATTTTTTGAAGTTTGGTATTTGTTCTATTCATTGTTTTTGCTGCTAAATTATGGACATAAACAAATTAACACTAATTGATAAGAGATACGAACCACAAATACAACCTTAAAGACACAAACTTACTCACACACACACACACACACACTTGCCCCTGTGCTGGTGGCACGTAAAAGCACCCACTACACTCTCAGAGTGGTTGGCATTAGGAAGGGCATCCAGCTGTAGAAACCTTGCCAGATCAGATTGGAGCCTGGTGCAGCCTCCTGGCTTCCTAGACCCCAGTTGAACCGTCCAACCCATACCAGCATGGAAAGTGGACGTTAAACAATGATGATGATGATGATGAGGATGATGACCTGTGTGTGTGTGTTTGTCCCCCACCACTGCTTGATAACTAGTGTTGGTTTGTTCATGTACCCATAACTTAGCTGTTCAACAAAAAAGAACAAAAAAAACCTGATTGAACAAATACCAGGCATTTAAAAAAAAATAAGTACAGGAGTTGACTCGTTTGAATAAAACCCTTCAGGGCAATGCCCCAGCATGGCCACAGTTCAATGAGTGAAACACATAAAAAAAGTTTAAGAAGTAAACAAGAGGTATTGGAGCGTGACACCCACACAGTCCTTTGACTTGTGAAATCTCGTCAAACTGTCCAGTCTTTGCCCTCATGAAAGCCGGATGTTAAATCACAATGGTATGATATGTGCATATATTTGTGTTCATGTGTTAGTATTGTTGGTTGAGAATCTATAGATATACACTAGTTTAGTATAACATTGACACAAAAAATTGCAAGTTAATTAGTATTACTTGAAAGGACATGAATTCAGTTTCACAATTTTCTGACACACTTAAAAAGAAGTTCTATTTTATTTATCTCACCTGGTTTACAAATAACAAAATCTTTCTATGGTCGTAGCGTTTTCCCTCAAACTGACAGACTTTGGGACTCTCTTCCATCCCATTTTTTTCCTTTCTTTTTATAACCTGAACTCCTTCAAATCTAAAGTAAATTAATTTCTTTTGCCTCAATTTCTCTTTCTTTTGCCTTAATTTCACCTTTTGTCTTAATTTCACCTTTTGTTGCCTTAATTTCTCTTTATTTTGCCTTAATTTCTCTTTCTTTTGCCTTAATTTTTCTTTATTTTTTGCCTAATTTCTCCTTCTTTTGCCTTAATTTTTCTTTATTTTTTGTCTTAATCTCTCCTTATGCCTTAACTTCTCTCTTTTGCTCTTAATTTCTCCTTCTTTTGCCTTAATTTCTCTTTCTTTTGCCTTAATTTCACCTTTTGTTGCCTTAATTTCCCTTTCTTTTGCCTTAATTTCTCTTTTTGTCTTAATTTTTCCTTATTTTGTCTCAATTTCATCCTCACACTCGCCTTGTTTGGGACTTCATAAAAAAAAAAGGACCCTTTTGTTACGATTATTCTATTATACTTTCTTTTTGTTTCAATTAATTTTAGTTTAAAATTCTAGCACAAGGCCAGTAATTTGTTTTTTTGGGGGTGGGATTGGGGTGGGTGGTGGTTTAAGTTTATTACATCGACCCCTAGAGCTGAATTGATACTTGCTTTATCATCTGTGAAAGAATGAAAACACTAGCATAGCTAGAGTGTGTGCTACCTGGGGTGGTCCTGCCATTTACCATCCCCGGACCCCACAAAAATACACATAATGCCTACAGCAGACCCAAAAGTGCTGCCCCTTTAAAAGTGCCGCCCAGAGTGGACTGCCCCCTATCACTCTCCCCTAGCTACGCTAGTGGATGAATGACAAAGTTGACCCCAGCAAAATTTGAAGTTGGAACATAAAAATGAATGAAATACCACTAAGCATTTTATCTGGTTTTCCAACGATTCTGCCAGCTCGTTACCTTAATTAAGAATTAATTAAAATATCTTTGTTGATATTAAGCTGGTATTTGCAGGAAATTAATGTGAAATTTTGATGGAAGGTTTTAGATTTAGATCGCTTGAAAACAGGAATTTTGTATGATAGAACTGGTATCAGTCTCTGGTGGGTTGGTACGAAAAGAGTTGTGAGATCACTCAGTATATACTCAGGTACCCTTCAGTTATAATTCCCAATGAGTGAGCTCCTGTGTGGTCACTTGACTTGCTAGAAACACCAGCTAAATCACATCTTCGGCAAAACACATTCTACTCTCTAGGGAGCAGAAAAATTATATTGAATACAGTAGTGATATGTAACCCTAAAATATCAGAAAGGAATGCTTTTAATCCCAGGTCTGTTCAATAAGAACGGACTCAGGGCTGCCCAACAACGATTTTCCTTGTTATCAAAGTACCAAAGCTGAGCGTGCCTGTTTAGCAAATGAGTTGGTCTTATTAGTATACCGATGATAAAGACCTTTTTATTACAGTGCAATTTATATTGGTATACTCTCTCTCTCTCTCTCTCTCTGTTTATCACAGACGATGTAGCTTGATTAATGTACTTAGATAACCTCCAGCCGCTCACTCGTTACTCTTTGACCTTCAATATCAATCACAGTAAGCTCTATTCTTTGATGTAGTTTCAAGTATGAATTTCCTGTTTCTGTTTCTTTAGGCTTATTGGAACAGTTGTGTATATTAGTTCTCTATAATCATTTTCCTTAAGGATGTTATACAATGATGATGAGATTTCTCCTCCCCTCCTCCTCCACCCATCCGCCTCCCCTCCTCCTCCCTCCCCATCCCTCCCCATCCCTCCCCTCCTCCTCCATCCTCCCCTCCCCCTCCTCCTCCCTCCTCCTCCCTCCTCCTCCTCCCTCCCTCCCCTCCTCCTCCCTCCCTCCCCTCCTCCTCCCTCCCCTCCTCCTCCTCCCTCCCTCCCCTCCTCCTCCCTCCCTCCCTCCCCTCCTCCTCCTCCCTCCCCTCCTCCTCCCTCCCCTCCTCCTCCCTCCCCTCCTCCTCCCTCCCCTCCTCCTCCCTCCCTCCTCCTCCCTCCCCTCCTCCTCCCTCCCCTCCTCCTCCCTCCCCTCATCCTCCCTCCCCTCATCCTCCCTCCCCTCCCTCCCCTCCCATTCCCCCATAATAAGCAATATTTTTGCTTAATAAGAATGATATTAATTTCCTTCATTGGCACAAGACCACCAAATGATAGAAAAGTGCAGATGACTACTACTTACCTGATGGACCCCAGGTGAATTAATGATAACGTGACCTTACCTGCCAAGATTTCAAATGTGATTGTGAAAGAATGTAACCATAAAGAATTCTGCCAAATCTGCCATTCATCACCTTAATAATAATAATAATAATAATGATAATGATAATAATGATGATGATGATGATGATGATGATGATGATAATAATGATGATGATGATGATAATGATAATAATGATGATGATGATGATGATAATGATAATAATGATGATGATGATGATATAATAAATGCCCAGCTGGCAACAAGGTTTGTGATAAGGAAGAAAGAAAAGTCGAGAGATATAACAGGTTAGCTTGGGAGGTTAAGCAGTTGTGGTCGATGAAAAAGCTGGTAGTGGTAATAGTACCAATAATTGTTGGAGCCCTGGGAACAGTGAGCAAAAATCTCGAGAAGTACATGGAACAAATAGGGGCTGCAATAGGGGTGGAGCACTTGCAGAAAATGGCACTGCTTGGAATCGCTTGAATACTCCAGATGGTGCTCGAAAAATAAGAGGTGTTACCTTAGGTCATTGAGTGAACAGCTGACACCGAAGTACATAAAAGCATAAGTCCTGGGGTTGATTCGTTCAACTAAAATCCTTCCTGGTGGTGCCCCAGCATGGCCACCATCTAATGACTGAAACACGTAAAAGATACGAGATAGAGGGGGTATGTGTGTGTGTGGATATGTGTGTCTGTGGGGGTATGTGTGTGTATATGTGTATGTGTGCTTGTGTGTGTATGTGTGTGTGTATATGTGTGTATGTGTGTGCGCATGAGTGCTTGTGTGTATGTGTGTGTGTGTATGTGTGCATGTGTGTGCATATGTGTGTGTGTATGTGTGCACGTGCGTGCATGTGTGTATATGTGCGTGTGTGTGTGTATGCCTGTGTGTGTGTTCATGTCTGTATGTGTGTGCATATGTGTGTATGTGTGTAGGAATGTGTGTGTGCACGCATGCATGAGTGCGTGTGTGTGTATGTGTGTGTGTGTGTGTGTGTGTTTGCATGTGTATGCCTGTGTATGTGTGCCTATGCGTGTGTATTATTTCTTTATTGCCCACAAGGGGCTACACACAGAGAGGATAAACAAGGACAGACAAACGGATTAAGTCGATTACATCGAGCCCAGTGCATAACTGGTACTTATTTAATCGACCCCGAAAGGATGAAAGGCAAAGTCGACCCCGGCGGAATTTGAACTCAGAACGTAGCGGCAGACGAAATACCGCTAAGCATTTCGCCCGGCGTGCTAACGTTTCTGCCAGTTCGTCGCCTTTAATATGTGTTGTGTGTGTAATGTGTGTGTATGTGTTGTGTGTGTAATGTGTGTGTATGTGTTGTGTGTGTAATGTGTGTGTATGTGTTGTGTGTGTAATGTGTGTGTATGTGTTGTGTGTTTCTGTGTGTGTGTATATGCATGTGCACACACGCGTGCGTGCATGCATGCATGTGTGTGTGTGCGTGCAAAAAAAGAATAAGAACGACATTGTATTAGCAACATTAAGAGTGATGATGACATTTGTGGTTAAGCAGAATAAACACTCACCGAGGCTTTATCTCTGTTATTGCATCTATATATGTACCCCCCCCCCCCACACTGACTTTTGCTTACCCTTCGCTCTTCTTGTTGTTCTTGTTGCTGTCAACACCCTTCTCACCTTCTCTCTCTGCACATATTTCACACTGAGCAACTCACTCCATCTAATGAAACAATGTCTGCTCTATACCAGCTGCATTTGATTTATCTTATCTCATAAAGTGCATCTATAATGTGCAGCGTGCAGACATATTCTTATGAGTTGCTCTGTTTTATTTATCCTGCATTTGGTGTGGTTGCCGCTAAGGCTTTTTCTCTCTCCCTTCTTTTTAAAGATTTTTCTTGTTTTTTTTTTTTTCAAATGTAGTGTTTTCAGCTTCCATTATTGCACACAATGGTTAGACAGCTGCTCTGAATGAATTTCAGAAAATCTTGTTTATTTCTATGAGGGCCTTTAACATTAAACAATAATAACTATAAAAACACCACCCACAACAACACAATAACCACGACTATTTATGCATTTATTTTGTTGCTTGTTTGTTAAATAGACACAATTCCTGCTGCAGTGATGATGAATGTAGCAGCTGGTGTTAGTGTGCACGCTTGCAGAATTCCACTTGGTTTGCTGGGTTGTTGTGTTGTCTGCAGTTTGGTCTCTTTTAAAGAATCAGTTAAAAGAAACAAGAAAAGAGCCTGTGTTACCCAGTTACCCTGCTTTTGTTCCACATTGCCAATTCCATTCTTCTTGTATTCTTTGTTTGTGGATTGGTTGACAGGTTTTGACAATGCTTGCAGTTGAGAAACGCTTCATATGCAGTTTTGATTTTGTTTTATTTTTCTTAAATTTCTTCACTGGAGTAATTGGAACTAAGGATAAAACGAGTTATCATCATCATCATCATTATCATTTTTAATGTCCACTTTTCTATGCCTACATGAGTTGGACGGAACGTGCAGAGACAAATTTTCTATAGCTGGATGCCCTTCATGTCATCAACCCTCACCTGTTTCCAAGCAAGGTAATATTTTGTCATGACCACACAGGTTTCCGCAGAATATTTAAATGGAAAACAGACATTAAAAGATGGTGAGGACAATAATAACGATGATGATGATCTAATCAGTGTTTTCAATCAGTTTGATTTCTGCTCTTTATCAAGAATCCTAATCTTGGATGTGTACATGTCTCCTGGGGTTAAATTACAGCAACATTCGTCCTAAACCAGGACTGCCATGTTATGTTGGCAAACAATCTTTACTACGTAACATATGAAATTTTGATAAAAAGTTTTTAACCCTTTAGCATTTAAACCGGCCATATCCTGCCAAAATATTCTAAATGCTAAAGAGTGAAATTAGATCACTTTCAAACATGAAGTTTGTTTCATAAAATTTTAGTTATGGTCGATGCCAGTGTCACGTAACTGACCTGTTAATTGCACCTTTCAATCATTGGGCGATATACTGTGCTTGTGAAGACCTGTGGAGCCAAGTGAAATTGTAGTCGTGGCCGATGCCAGTGCTGTCTGACTGGTACCCATGCCAGTGGCATGTAAAAGGCACTGTTTGGGCGTTGGGCCTCATGGAGGCAGTGACAGGTGACCAAGACCTTTGGCGATGTACCATGCTTGTGTAAATCTGCGAAGCCAAGTGAGACCATAGTTGTGGCTGATGCTAGTGTCAGGTCAATGGTAAAACACACCCACAACACTCTCAGAGTGGTTGGCCTTAGGAAGGACATCCAACCGTAAGAACCTTACCAAATTAGATTGGAACCTGGTGCAGCTCCACCTAGTTTACCAGTTTCCACTCAAACCGTCCAACCCATGCCAGCATGGGAAACGGACGTTAAATGATGATGATGATGATGAATCAGGGGTGGTGGTCTTAGGTGGGTTAATACAGAAAGGATTAAACACATTTTGTTTTTGTTTTATTTACAGGTCATGGTGGTGTGATGGATAAACTGTGCTCTGTCCAAAGTAAACTAAACTGTATCTTTGAAATTGCTGTGACAAATGAACCAAGCAGCAAGCATTCTAACCAATTGTACATGGTGTCAGCGACTGACAAGTTGCGACCGGATGCTAAAGGACATAATCTGGAGACTGCTCTTCTGACAGAGAAAGTCGATGGCACGTGTGCCTACGTTGCTGAATTCAAAGGTAAATCTGTCTTCTTTTTTTATGCCTCTCTCTCTATCTCTCTCTTCTCATCACTCCTGCTCTCTGTCTGTCTGTCTGTCGGTCTGACTGTCTCCACCCCGACCCCACCCTGACATGGCTGTGTGGTTAACAAACTTGCTTTACAACTAAATGATTTCAAGTTCAATCTCAATGCTGGGCACCTTGCGCAAGTGTCTTCCACTGTAGCTCCAGGCAGACAATGCCTTGTGAGTGAATTTGATTATTTGATTGACAGAAACTGTGTAGAAGCCTGTCATATATATATATATATATATATATATATATATATATATATGTATGTATATATGTATGTATATAATGATAATATTTTATAAACTTTAAGCTTATAAAATATTATCATTTACAGAATTGTCACTCATCACTGCTTCACAAATCATCGCAGAAAATGCATATACCATCATCATCATCATCATCGTTGTTTAACGTCCACTTTCCATGCTGGCATGGGTTGGACGGTTTGACTAAGGACTGGCAAGTCAGAAGTTTGCACCAGGCTCCAGTATGATTTTGAAAGGTTTCTACAGTTGGATGCCCTTCCTAATGCCAACCACTCTGAGAATGTAGTGGGTGCTTTTTATGTACACACTGTGTGTGTGTGTGTGTGTGTGTGTGTTTGTCTCTGTACCTCTCCAGCAACCACCACCTGATAACAACTGTTGACTCAAAAATAAAAAAAGAATGATAAATCCTTGGGTCAACTGGTTCAACTGAAATCTGTCAAAGCAGTACTCCAGCATGGCCACAGTCCAATGATGGGAAACAAGTAAAATGGAAATACAGTTCTGTATTTAAGAGATGAGGAATTAGGTGCATTAATTACATTATTTTCATTTGATGGATATTTGTCCTCATCTTGTTTGTTGTTAACACAACGTTTCGGCTGATATACCCTCCAGCCTTCGTCAGGTGTCTTGGGGAAATTTCGAACCTGGGTTCTCATTCCTAAGGTATTTTTCAATATTGTTGTTATTATTATTATTATTATTATTATTATTATTATTTAGTAAACTTGGAATCTTGGAACCAACACCAGTGCCTTATATGTGGCCCTAACACTGGGGCTTTTATATGTGGCACCAGCACCATTGCTTTAAATGTGGCCCCAACACCAGTGCTTTTTATGTGGCACCAGTATGGGTGCTTCTTATGTGGCACCAGCACCAGTGCCTTAAACATGGCCCCAGCATGGGTGCTTTATACGTGGCCCCCAGCATGGGTGCTTTTTACATGGCACTAGCACCAGTGTCTTAAACATGGCCCCAGGACCGGTGCTCTTTACGTGGCTATAGCACGGTTGCTTTTTTACATGCAGGTACTGCTGTCAATTTATTCGACCGAACACTTCAAGGCAGGGCCCTAACAACGTCTGTACACTGTAATGCCTAAAACATGCAGAAGATAAAAAAACATACCAGTGTCTCTGTGCATAAATATGCTAAAATATGTATAACAACGTAGATGGGAATTGCTCATAAAACAGCTTCTCGGAGGCATGCATGAAAGCAATTCCTGTTCTAATTCCGTACCCTACTCCTACCCTCTTAGACAGGGGTGGGTCTGTGGGTCTTTCTCTTTCATTTCTTCAAAGAAATCTCTCCCTCTTTCTTTCATTTTCTACTTCCTTTCTTCAAGATTTTTTCTTCTTTTTGTCAAACAATTGACAATGAGGCGAAATGCTTAAGTACTTTTGCTCAACATACTTCTCTCTTAAGTTTTCTCAATTTGAAAACAACTCGCTGTGTGCAAAAATTTTCTTTTCTTTTCTTCTTTTTTTTTTTTGTTTCTTTTAACAACCTTTTAATTACACATGTGTAAATACTCAAGCATATGCATGTTCAAACCCTTTACCACTCCTTATATTTGCCCTCATCGACCCCCCTCGCCTCTCCCTCCCCCCATCGTGTACGTCTGAACCAAGCCTTTTTATTGCTGTTGGCATAAGAGCCTTTATTTTTAGTAGCCTAGTGTAAGAAGTTTGTGCACTTTTATCACGTTCCAGTTTTTCTTCCTCTCTCATCATCATCATCATCATCATCATCATCATCACTATCACCATCATCATCACCATCATCGTTGTCGTCAACATCGTCGTTGTCATCATCATCATCATTGTGTTTATGTCTTCATAACTTAACAGTTCACCAAAGAGGGACTGATAGAATAAGTACCAGGCTTAAAAAAAAAGATAAGGACTGGGGCTGATTCGTTTGACTCAAAACTTTTCAAAGCGTTACTCCAGCATGGTCGCTGTCTAACAACTGAAACAATGTAAAAAGATTAAAAAAAAAAAAATGAATAAAAAAAAAGAAGCAAACTAATGTTGGAATTAATAAGAACAGAATCCTATGTTTTCATACAAATTGGCGATTCCAGCAGATGGTTGTCTCTGTAGAGAGATAGAAAAACAGGATACGTTAGCAACCGAGCAGAAGGGATGATGCAGATAGAATTAGGGAACCAAGGATCAGTTCACTAATAGGTACATTAATATGCGAAGAATTATTAAGGCAGCAAACTGGCAGAATCGTTAGCACGCCGGGCGAAATGCTTAGCGGTATTCCATCTGTCCTTACGTTCTGTGTTCAAATTCTGCCAAGGTTGACTTTACCTTTAATCCTTTTGGGGTAGATAAATTAAGTACCAGTTGTATACTGGAGTCGATTTGATCGACTGGCACCCTTCCCAAAAATTTCGAGCCTTGTGCCTAGAGTAGAAAAGGGTATATTCACATATGAAGGCAGCAGGCTGGCAGAAACATTAGCATGCTGGGTGAAATGCTTAGTGGCGTTTCGTCTGTCTTTATGTTCTGAGTTGTGGAGGCACAATGGACCAGTGGTTAGGGCAGCGGACTCGCAGTCGTAGGATCATGGTTTCGATTCCCAGACCGGGTGTTGTGAGTGTTTATTGAGCGAAAGGCACCTAAAGCTCCATGAGGCTCCAGCAGGGGGTGGTGGTGAACCTGGCTGTACTTGTTTTGGTCATTTGATTGCAGCCATGCTGGAGCACCGCCTGACTGACCTTCGTGCCGGTGGCACGTAAAAGCACCCACTACACTCTCTGAGTAGTTAGCATTAGGAAGGGCATCCAGCTGTAGAAACTCTGCCAAATCAGATTGGAGCCTGGTGTAGCCATCTGGTTTCACCAGTCCTCAGTCAAACCATCCAACCCATGCTAGCATGGAAAGCGGACGTTAAACGATGATGATGATGATGATGATGATATATATATACATATATGACAGGCTTCTTTCAGTTTCCGTCTACCAAATCCACTCACAAGGCTTTGGTCGGCCCGAGGCTATAGGAGAAGACACTTGCCCAAGGTGCCATGCAATGGTACTGACCCTGGAACCATGTGGTTGGGAAGCAAGCTACTTACCACACAGCCACATATATATATATTTATACACATATATGTATATATATTTAAATATGTATGTAAATATAGGTATGTATGTGTGTGTGTGTATGTGTGTAGTCTAAAACCTTGCAAGTACCCATAAAAAAAATTAATCTTCTTCTTCAAGTTTCTACTAAAGTTCTCATAACTCTTGTCTTATCTCCTTCACTCAACTCATTCCGTTTCTTTTATCTTCTTCTCATTTTCTTTTTCCCATTTCATTCATCCTCTTTATCTCTTTCTCTTATGTTTTTTCACCCTTGTCTTCTATTTTTATCCCCTACATTTACTTGGTTTTTGGCAATTGTTTTCATCCATTTTTCCTATTTTTTTTGTTATTAATTTTAATTTTTTTTATTCATTTTTGATTCTGTTTGCTTTTCTTTTTTTTGTTGATAATTTTCTCTTTGTTTAAGTTTGTTTTTTCTTGCATTCTTTGTTTGTTTGTTTCTTTCTTCCTTCCTTCCTCTTTGTCTTTCTTCATTCTGTTTAGCCTTTCATCATCCTCTCTCTCTCTATCTCTCCCAGTCTCACTTCTGTTTGTCTATCTGTCTGTCTGTCTGTCCGCTTGTACGTTTGCCTGCCTGCCTGCCTGTCTATGCCTGTCTGTCTGTCTGTGCTTCTGTCTGTCTGTCTGTGCTTCTGTCTCTCTCTCTGCCTATATGTTTGTCTGTCTGCCTGTATGACTGCCTGTGTGCCCTGTCTGTCTGTCTGCCTGCCTGTCTGTCTATCTACCTCTCTCTGTGTCTACCTGTCTGTCCCTCTTCCTCTCTCTCTCCCTCTCTCTCTCTCTCCCTCTCTCTCTCTCTCCCCCTCTCTCTCTCCCTCTCTCTCTCTCTCTCCCTCTCTCTCTCTCTCCTTCTCTCTCTCTCCTCTCTCTCTCCTCTCTCCCCTTCTCTCCCTCTCTCTCTCCCTCTCTCTCTCCTCTCTCTCTCCTTCTCTCTCCCCTTCTCTCTCTCTCTCCTCTCTCTCTCCTCTCTCTCTCCTCTTTCTGTCCTTCTCTCTCTCTCCTCTGCCCCTCCTCCCTCTCTCTCCATCGCCCCTCCTCCTCCCCCCTCCCGCCCTCTCCCACTCTCTTTTCTTTCCAGTCTCTACCATTCTACCATTCTCCATGGCTTTCCTTTGTCTGTTAAAAATCGGTTTAGTACAACTAGAAAATAATAACACAAATAACAACAAAACAACTGCCCCCCTCCTTCCCGAGCGAACATCTTCTTCCACCTGGGTGCCGATGGCAGGTGTTTATTCCTCTCTTTTGCTATTTATTGGTTTTCTTCTGCTGTTGGAATCTTTTTCGTTCTCAATTCATTCACCACTCAACCATGAGGACACCATTTGCTTGGGTTTTTTTTTACAACTCAGACGTTTATCGTTTCAATGCAAATTGTTATTCCTGTTCCCGGATAAACATTTGCTCCTTGAGACAAAAAAAAAAGAGATATAAGAAAAAAAAAAGTTTGCAGTATCAAAAACAGTGATGATGATGATGATGATGATGACAATGATGATGGTGATGGTAGTGGTGGTGGTGGGGTGATGGTGATGGTGGTGGTGGTGGTAGGGTGATGGTGATGATGATGATGGTAGTGGTGGTGGTGGGTTGATGGTGATGATGGTGATGGTGGTGGTGGTAGGGTGATGGTGATGATGATGATAATGATGATGATGGTAGAGACAGTGGTGATGATGACGGTGCTAGTGGTGGTGGTGGTGGTTGCAGCATCAGAAACAGTGATGATGGCGATGATGATGATGATGATGATGATGATACTGGTGATGATGACGACGATGGTGATGATGATGATGATGGTAGTGGTTGTGGTGGTAGTGGTGGTGGTGGTGATGGGATGATGATGATAATGATGGTGATGATGGTGGTGGTGGTAGTGGTGTTGGTGGTGATGATGATGATGAATATATATTATCAAAATGATGTTGGGAGTAAAAGTTTTAGACAAACAAAGAAAAAAAATACAGTAGACGAATAACACCCTCCAGCCCCCGCAAACCGTTTCCCCAGATCAGATTCATTCTTTTATGAAACGAGATTCTGGAGCTATTGACTGTACTTTTGCATTTTGCATCCATTATCCCCCCCCCCTTATTTATGCGTGTGTGTGTAGGGGAGTCATACCATAAAAAGGATTGAACAGTAACGATAAGAAGGAACCCAGTATATTGTAGGTACGTGGTACTTCGTTATGCAAATACAATATACTATAAGTATATAGTATACTTCGTAGTATATTGTGTTTGTATAACGAAGTATCATGTACCTACAAGTCATTACTGTTTCCATACCAGTTCCAGGAATGTGTCTAATATGTAAAATAAAGGGCAGCGAACTGGCAGAAACGTTAGCATGCCGGCTGAAATGCTTAGCGGTATTTCGTCTGCCGCTGCGTTCTGAGTTCAAATTCCGCCGAGGTCGACTTTGCCTTTCATCCTTTCGGGGTCGATAAATTAAGTACCAGTTACGTACTGGGTCGATATAATCGACTTAATCCATTTGTCTGTTCTTGTTTGTCCCCTCTGTGTGTAGCCCCTTGTGGGCAGTAAAGAAATGCTTAGTGGTATTTTGTCTGCTGTTACGTTCTAAAAAGTACTTTTGATAAAACAGATTGAATATCCAGTCAGCCATGTCAGATCATCATCATCCAAACAGCTGCCGCTCTGTTGTCTCATTGTGACCTGTTGACAGCCTACTGGACTGAGCCATATATGAGATTCACAATACAGCAGTGTTTTGCTTTTATATGGCCTGAATTTCTGATTGCCCTCTTAAGAGATCATTCATGTCTCCATTGAATCGTTCATCTGTTGCCTCTCTGAACACAGTTTTCTGTTATTTCAGAGAAGAAGAAAAAAAAAAAAAAAGAAAAGAAAAGGAAAAAGAAGAAATTTGTGGCATTTAACTCATTTTCAAGTTTATGTTAGTCTTATGTTAATCAGTTCTCGTTTGAGAGAGTATGCAACTGGTGATGGTGGTGATGGTGGTGGTGGTGGTGGAGGTGGGGGGACAGGTTTATTATTAACATTCGTCCTTATCATGAATTGGGGCTTTTGTAAGAGAGGGAGGGGGAGATTGAGAGA
>NC_142934.1:7700390-7707890 GCF_046866305.1 Octopus bimaculoides | reverse complement strand
AGATGAAGAGACATGCTACGTCCATTGTCAGCAGCAGAGAGTGTTTCTCCTGCCAAACGGATGAATAGAATATATTGGTAATCTGTGATATTGTCAGACAATGTCCATAATGAATGGTAACTGGAGAGGAATGAGTTCAGTTGATAAACAATGTTGGCTAATGTGGATGCAGGCGTGGCTGCGTGGTAAGAAGTTTGCTTCCTAGCTACATGGTTCCGGGTCCAGTCCTACTGCATGGCACCTGGGGCAAATCATCCATAAACCTACACATGTATGCACGCAAACGTCAATGTCACCAGCCCCGTTTCCACAGCCGCATACATGCTCTCACATACACACGCATGCGTACCTTCATTTTGGGATTACCTCTATTTTATTATCTCCCCTTCTTCCTAGCTCTCCTGCGTGACCCCTCTGCCCGGCATTCGGCATGATAGATCGCCAGCCACTAAGCCTGTTTCTGTTTTCTCTCCTTGTATATTTCTGTGTTCCTTTCTTTCAAAGAGTGTCGGCCCGAAATGCAAAAGACTTTCTCACTTCTAGAGCATTAAACTAATACATCTGTCTTCGTCTTTTTGTTTTTTGTAAATTCTCACCACACATGCACGCACGCACGCACGCACGCACGCACGCACGCGCGCGCACGGTAGAGAATATTTTAGAGTGGAAACACACATGGTGGATATATATAGAAAGAGAAAAGATAAAAAAACACGGAAGATTTGTTTTACAGGATTTAAGAGTATATTAGCGGCATGGTAATAAAGAGATACCATTTTGTACAAAACAAGGTTTTGTTCTTTCAACACATGCACATACACACTACATATGCATGTGTCTGTACATGCATTTGCACAAACATGGACACATATTCTGTCTTACATATATACTTACATTCATGCATATATATATACATATATATATATATATATGCGAGTAAAAATAAATACAAAAAAGGTGGTTTTTTTGTATGATTGTGTATAGAGGAATATATTAGGATCTTTTTTAAAACGGGGGCCATATTTTTCATTAATGTTTTATGTAGTGTTTTTGGTACCAAAAGACTTTCAAACTTCGTATACTTATCTATTTTGTGTTATAGAACAGAAAAATATTTTTGTATTCGAATTTATTTCATGTAAAAAATTGTCTTATTTCGATAATTTCAACCAATCACTGACGTCCATTCAGTCGATATACATTAAGTGCCGACTACATAAACAAACGATTCTTCGTTTTATTTGCTTTTGTCATTTTAAATTTGCTTTAACCCTAACCCTAACCCTAGGGTTAGGGTTAGGGTTAGAGTTAGGGTTAGGGTGAGGAATAATTGTTTCAGAATCGTTTGTTTATGTAGTCGGCACTTAATGTATATCGGCTGAATGGACGTCAGTGATTGGTTGAAATTACAGAAATACGACAACTTTAACATGGAATAATTTATGGATTTCTTTTTTTTTAAAGAAGACTAAGAGAAAAAGATGTTTTATATGACACATTCTACCAGTGTTCCAAGTTTCAAAGTGTTTCGTTAATGAAAAATGTGGCCCCCGTTTTAAAAAAGATCCGTATATTATTTTGTTTAAAAGAGTTCCAGCACTGTCTGTTTTTTATGTTTTATTTATATTCCTGCAGAACCAATGTGGGGTATAGAATATGGAATATACAATATATAATATAATATACAATATATAATATAAAATAAAATAAAATAAAATAATAATGGATGGCACCATGAAATAAAGTATTGAATGTAGATGAAATATTTCATCTACATTCAATACTTTATTTCATGGTGCCATCCATTTTTATTTTATTTTATTTTATATTATATATTATATTATATATTGTATATTCCATATTCTATACCCCACATTGGTTCTGCAGGAATATAAATAAAACATAAAAAACAGACAGTGTTGGACCTCTTTTAAACAAAATAATATATATATATATATATATACATATATACACTGACATAAATACACTGTTCTTTGCACACACACACACACACACACACACACACACACACACACACACACACACACACACACACCTATCTACATATTCTTTTATTCTTTTTTTTATTCTTTTACTTGTTCCAGTCATTTGACTGCAGCCATGCTGGAGCACCACCTTTAGTCAAACAAATCAATCCCAGCGCTTATTCTTTGTAAGCCTAGTACTTATTCTATCGGTCCCTTTTGCTGAGCTGCTAAATTACAGGGACGTAAACCCATCAGCATTGGTTATCACGCGATGGTGGGGATACAAACAGACACACACACACCTATATATATACATATATATATATATATATATATATATATATATATATATATATACGACAGGCTTCTTTCAGTTTCCATCTACCAAATCCACTCACAAAGGCTTTGGTTGGCCCAAGGCTATAGTAGAAAGACGCTTGCCCAATGTGCCATGCAATGAGACTGAACCCAGGGCCATGTGGTTGGTAAGCAAGCTACTTACCACACAGCCACTCCCTACAAAACCTGAATGAATCTCAGGTACCATGTCAAAAGAACTGAAAGTTTAGAAATGAAAAGGGAATAAAAAGAAAGCTAAGAACCCTGTAATTAAATTTATAAAGATATGATAACATAAAACAGATATTCGAGTCACGTAGGTTAGATGAAGCATTGTATAAACTAGAATTAAAAGTGATTTAGAAAACCACAACAATACAAACTGGAAATAAAGGAGTCAGAAGACAAGGGAAACGAGAACAAAGGTTTATAGTTTTTACGTTTTATTCAAATAGTTTGGCTTAGAAACTGTAACTGAGGAGAAAAGAATAAAAGCGAAATGAGTTTAGTAGTGATCAGAACAAATATGGAGTGTGAGGTGAGATGGGACTTGTGAATGGTTATCTCCCTTTGTTCTTGATAATGAGGTTTTAAACAGAAGTATTGAAATCGAAGGTAGAAGTGTAAGGCATTCTCTTTTGTTTTTGTTCCGTTAAGGTTTTCCATTCCTTTGTCTCTAACCAGCATTGTTGTGGCTTTCTAAATAATTACACACACACACACACACACACACACACACACACACACACACACACACACACACACACACACACAAACACACACAAAGACACACATAAATATATATAATACATATATACATGTGTATATACACACACACATGCACACACATATATGTGCATGTGTGTCATCATCATCATCATCATCATCATCATCGTTTGATGTTCACTTTTTTTGACGCTATCAAAACTATGAAGTCCTTTCATTTAGAAAAGTTCATTGTTCTTCATAACTTTATAACAATCCTGACATTGATGTTTATTTACGACCTTTTTCTCTTTCCAGACAGGCCATGGTTATGGGCCCGTCATGACAGAAAACCCAAGAAGTCTGCCGAGAAAGAATTTCGTAAATTTCAGAATGAGCAACTTGATAAAGATGCCACGTTTCAGTGGAATTTCGAGCAAGACTTTAAGGTTCGGTTCTGTATTTTGTTAATATTTATCTTTTGTCTTTTTTTGTTTCAGTCATTGGACTGTGGCCATGCTGGGGCACCATCTTGGAGGGTTTAACTGAACCCATCCACTTTAGTATTTATGGTTTTTTTTTTTGGAAGTCTGCTACTTATTCTATCAGTCACATTTGCAAATTTCTTTTTGTAAAGCTTCCACTTTTGAGTAAATGAAATTTCATTAATTTATTATTCCTCTCAGCTTTGTCATGTTATAATTATATTGGCAAGTATCTTAAATTCGTGCGTGGTATAATCTAATCGCGGTTGATGTCGGAAATGTTAGCTCATGATTTTGAGAAACACTTTCAAAGGTTTATGAATCTAAGGGACGCAACTCCTTGGACAAGCAGAGTTATCTGCTCTTCGTACTTGCGTTTTGTCGTTATTTCAGCCTATTAATATGAGAATCATCGAGGTTACAGCGTGTCGTGATCTCTCTCTCTCTCTGTCTTTTCTCCTCTCCCCTCCCTCCCTTCTGCTCTCACCCCGCCCTCTTTTCTCCCTCCTCCTTCACCCTCCCTCATTTTTAGAGAGAGGGGGAAATTAAGAAGTTTATAGGTGCAGGCGGAGTTGTTTGCTTCCCAACCAAACGGTTCCAGATTCAGTCCCACTGCGTGGATCCTCCAGCAACTGCTTTGTACTACAGTCCTGGGCCGATCAAAGCCTTGTAAGTGGATTAGGTAGAGAGAAACAGAAAGAAACCCAGCATATGTGTGTGTGTAAGCACGTGTGTGTGTGTGTGTGTGTGTGTGTGTGTGTGTGTGTGTCCTTGTCTTGACATCTGATAGTTGTAAACGAGTACCACTGTCATACAAGCAGTGTCATTCATTCATTCATTTTTGAATATTCTGTGAGAACATGTCTGGTCATGGGGAAATATTTGCCTTGCTTGGAAATATATAAAGGCTGGTGTCAGGAAGGTCAGCTGGCCATAGAAATATTTGCCTCAATAAACTGCATCCAACTCATGCAAGCATGGAGAAAAAGACTAAGTGAGGAATGTAAACCATGAGAAAATCAAAGTTAAATCCAATGCCTGGAATTGCATTTTGACATTTAGCAGGAATCTTTACTGTTTTGCTGTCTTTTTACTTTCTCAACAATATTGATTGGTGATTGGCTTGCGAGCCGGCAGAAACCTTAGCACTCTGGACAATATGCTTAGCGGTATTTCGTCTGTCTTTACGTTCTGAGTTCAAATTCCGCCGAGGTCAGCTTTGCCTTTCAACCTTTCAGAGTCGATAAATTAAGTACCAGTTGCATACTGGGTTGATCTAATCAACTGTCCCCCCCCCACCTCCTCAAAAATTTTGGGCCTTATGCCTAAAGTAGAAAAGATTATTTAAAGGCAATGAGCTGGCAGAAATGTTAGCACTTTGGGCAAGTTGCTTAGTAGTATTTCGTTTGTCTGAGTTCAAATTCCACCAAGGTCGACTTTGCCTTTCATCCTTTTGGGGTCTATAAATTAAGTACTAGTTGTGTACTGGTGTTGATCTAATCGACAGGCCCCGTCCCCAAAAATTTCGGGCCTTGCACCTAGAGTAGAAAAGAATTTTGGTTGGTGTATGGTTGTTAATACTTATTAATATTTTTCTCTGAAAATGAATGTGGTTGACCCATTCTTGCAATGTTCTCCTCCATTTATCTTTGCTCGTTATTCATTTCTTTTACAGCCTTTTCCAGAGCATTGGATTCCTGCCACAGGTGTTGAAGTGAAGGATGGCGTTGTTTATCCTGACCAAAATGGACACACACCTGGTAAGGATGAATTTATACCTGATAATATTATTACTACCTAGCATTACCAGTTTAGCTCATTCATGGACCAAACAGGTGGCTTAGATATAAACCTATCACATCGTTTATGCATGCAAATCTTCCTGATGGGTTTAGCTATCGAGAATAGCAAGGAAAACAAACATTTGCTTGTTTGTGCGAATGTATAGTCACAAATGTAGGTATGTGGTTGAGAAGCTTGCTTCCCAACCATGTGGTCTTGGGTTCTCTCCAACTACACAGCACCTTGGGCAAATGTCTTCTACTCTATCCCCAGGCTTGTCTTGACTATAACTGGTGAGCGCCATCTTGCCCTGACTCTACTGGATGGCTGTTGACTCTCCTGAGTTCCTCCCTACTTTCATGAGTCTTGTTTTTCATCTTGCAGTGTGTCCCAAATCACACTCCTTGTCAAGCAAACTTGGTGGGGTTGCTAGTTTAGATCTTGAAGACCTGATCATGTAGGTTACATGATATCAGTAGTGCAAGGGCAACCCGATATATGTGTATATGTATATATATATTATATATTGTGAAACCTAATTTAATTTTAATTTTGATAAATTAAATTAAATTGAGTTTTTACCTGTAAATTTGGATTTTTATCCCTAATATTATTAAACATATAGCATGTGTGTGTTTGTGTTTGTATGTACCCTTGTCTTCACATCATGTGATGGTTGTAAATGAGCATCACCATCATACAAGCGGGGTTCTTTGTTTCCAGTCTTCCATCAGAAACCTATCAGGCCAAGGGGAGATATTACCTTGCCATGGAAACAAGTAAAGGTTGGTGACAGGAAGAGCATCCAACTGTAAAAATAATCTGCCTCGATAAATTCCGTCTGACCAAACATGGAAGAGTGGATGTTGGATGATTATGAAGATGGTTTATGATGATGAGGATTTAAGTTTGAATGACTGAATGTGTATGGCTGTGACTGTTTCCATTTGTGACTATCTTCACTTCTAACTTTAATAGCAGCTTGTTGCAGCTCCATCAATGTGTCTTTGCAATGTAACTAAAGCATCTTCAATTTACAGGTTGGGTTCCTATTGATGTGAACAGCAAACAATACTGTTGGCACTTGGAATCGGTCAATTTGAAGCAAGGCACAGCATTACTGCTCAAGTTAGTTCTCAATATTTTTTCACCAGTTTATTTTGATCATATATTTCTTTGTAATATATTTAAATCCCAAGTTACCTTTGGACTTTATTTTTAACCCCCTCCTCCAGCATCTTTTTGTAATTGTATGTTCTCACAATGGTGAGGGTGTGCCTGGCCTAGTGGTCGGGGTGGTGCTCTGATGAAGCTATAAAGTGTTACACAGGCACTCAACTATGAGTCCATTGCATCTCATAGCAGAAACAGCTGTAAGCCAATGAATTTCATAAGACAATTGTTTATTCCTTTATCATTTCATTTTCTCCTCTATCACACACACACACACACACGAATATGTACAGATACACATGTACATGCATACATATACACACAGTCATGAAACTGAATCAGTGCATGTGTTTGTCATTGGTGTAATGACCATCCCAAAATAAAACAGAATCTGTTGCAACACGTGAGTTCTCATCAAGAATGTTGCAAACTGAACAAAGTCAAAATATTTGAAAAAGTGTTGCTATGCAAAGAATGAAATTTTCTAAATAGATTTAAAAAAATTTTCTCTTAGACTTTTTATAAGCGTTTGAATGCCTTTGAATCATTTAATCAATGTTAATCCGAAAAAAGTATTTATATATATATATATATATATATATATATATATATATATATATATATATATATATAATAACAAAAATAGCTACGTAAATCTGAACGGATAGTAAATGAAAGAAAGTTATAAATAAGTGGATTTGGATTTCCCGAAAACTCACCAAGGGAAGTAAGTAGGATTTCTTAAATGTAAGGGAAACAACTCAGACATAAATCTGTCAATGAGTTTTTTTTTTCTAACCTGTTTATATTTCTATGTAAGTACAAGGACCCGTAAATATCGAAGAGAGAGCATACGAGACGTTACTTGGTGATTTAAAGCGGACGCCAAGTGAAATATCTTTAAAAGAAAAATGACCAGAGCTGTTATATACTCGTTCCACCATTATTTTCGTCTCTTTTTCTAGCTCAACTTCCCAGTTATCCTTTCTTTCTCCTTTATAATGTGATGATAGACCATTTAGTTCGTC
>NC_142934.1:7687890-7695390 GCF_046866305.1 Octopus bimaculoides | reverse complement strand
GAAAGGATTATTATTATTATTATTATTATTATTATTATTATTATTATTATTATTATTATTATTATTATTATTATTATTATTGCCAAATCAGATTGGAGCCTAGTGTAGCCATCTGGTTCACCAGTCCTCAGTCAAATCGTCCAACCCATGCTAGCATGGAAAGCGGACGTTAAACGATGATGATGATGATGATGATGATTATTTTAATTTTTATTATTATTATTATTATTATTATTATTATTATTATTGGTGTCTTTGTTATCACTTATAGCTATTATGATCATTTATGATTGTTATCTATCATTATCATCATTATTCTTAATTATCATTATTAATTAAAGTAGAAATAGCTGCTGTTATTTAACCGCAGGTCAAGGCCTGATTGATTCGGTCTATGATCAAAGTCATTCCAGCCATGGCTGTCCTATGTTTGGGACCACTTTACTCAATACGTCCCCTTATGTTGTTTTAAAAGAGAGTAAAATATGATTTCGAAGGGGATGTGTGGCTGTTGTTTCTAGCAGGCTGTGCCACCACACAGAGGTCTCTCTTGTTGGCTCATAGTAGAAGTAGGTAATACTAAGGTGGCGGTGGTGGCAGTGGTGGTGGTGGTGGTGGTAGTCAACATAGCCACACACACACATACACACACACACATACACACACACACATACACACACACACACACACACACATTTGGTGGTCTTAACTGCAGCAGGCTTGCAGTTGCCATCGGCTGGTTGTTGGTGTTTGGTGCAGACACACACACACACACACACACACGTACACACACACGTACACACACACACACACACACACACGCACACACACACACACGCACACACACACACACACACGCACACACACACACACACACACACACACACACTGATGTGAATTAACAGACTCTACATGGAACTAAACTGTTGAATACATTATCCTTTGCTAACTGCTGCTTCTGCTGCTGTTTCATTGCTGCTGTTGCTGCTGCTGTATCAGTCTTTCTTTCTTTCTTTCTTTCTTTCTTTCTTTCTTTCTTTCCATCAGTGTCCTCCCCTCTTTCTGTCTTTCTCTTTCTCTGTCTTCTTTCTCTCTATCCTTCTCTTTCTCTTTCTCTGTCTTCTTCCTGTCTCTCCATCTTTTCATGTCTCTTTCCTCTCTATTTTTTCACTTCCTCTCTCTCTCTCTTTTCTCTGTCTCTCTTTTCTCTGTCTCTCTCTCTCTTTTCTCTGTCTCTCTTTTCTCTGTCTCTCTCTCTCTTTTCTCTGTCTCTCTCTCTCTTTTCTCTGTCTCTCTCTCTTTCCTCTCTTTTCTCTGTCTCTCTCTCTTCTCTGTGTCTGTCTGTCTCTCTATGCTTGGTCCAGCTGATTCTGTGCCGCCACCACCACAACCACCACCACTGACATGAATGTTATTTCCCTCTACTAATACTACTACTGCAGTTACTGTTCTTAGTCGTGATTGCTGCTGCTTCTGCTGCTGCTGCTGCTGCTACTACTACTGTTACCATTTTCATACCAGGGACCACTGTTAAGGCAACCAGTCCTTAAATCACAGATCCTGTAATAATCTCCAGACCCTTTTTTTTTTGCTTTTTAGCCAGTAAGGTCAGAAATCAATCAGTAAGGATTGTAACCCAAAGACACAGTATTCAGTGAATGGGGGTAACCAGTGGGGGTAACCAATAGGGAACTCAAAGTTATACTTGCCTTCTACCGGTAGTTCTCAGCCATTTTCTACTGATGGGACCTTTTGATCCCTATTTTTACTCTTCTGGACCCTCATAGCCATACTGGACCCTATTTGCCATTCTTTTATTCTTTTGTTCTTTTACTTGTTTCAGTCATTTGACTGCGGCCATGCTGGAGCACCGCCTATAGTCGAACAAGTTGACCCCGGGACTTATTCTTTTTAAGCCTAGTGCTAATGTTTCTTATTTCTTTATTGCCCACAAGGGGCTAAAAATAGAAGGGACAAACTAGGACAGACAAAGGGATTAAGTCGATTACATCGACCCCAGTGCGTAACTGGTTCTTAATTTATCGACCTCGAAAGGCTGAAAGGCAAAGTCGACCTCGGCGGAATTTGAACTCAGAACGTCACGGCAGACGAAATACCGCTGAGCGTTTCACCTGGCATACTCATTTCTTATTTCTTATTTCTTATTGCCCATAAGGGGCTAAACGCAGAGGGGACAAACAAGGTTCCTGCTGAGATTGGTAGTATTGTGGTAGTTGGTGTGCTGACACGTCATGCATTGCTTCACTTCCCATGTGATTTGAAAGCCACACAGATGAACGTGCACTGTAGTCTGATTAAGGAATTAATGCTTTATGAGTTCTAATTAGACCATAACAATTTGGAAACAATCAAAAACATTTGTGGTGTGAAAGGTGAAGGCACAGTTGATCACTACAGTAACCATATGGTTCAAGAAATTTCACATGGGTTGCAAGAACCTCAACAATCAGGCAAGGTTTAGAAGGCCTAAAATCATAGATTCCATGACTGTGCTCCAAGCCATAGAGACAGATCCTGTGAGTAGCTCTCAGAGAGAACCAGGTGAGGTTAGCATTTCATGGATGTATGTCATTGTGTGGCAGAAATACCTGGCATTGATTAAATGAAAGTGAGGTCTTCTGGAAGAAGACGACAGACGATCCTATACCACTTGAATGACTCAGAAAAAACCCTGGAACCTGAGGGACTTGAGCTGATTTCACACCTGGTATACAGTCTGGACCCAACTCCCTTGAATTATTACTCATTCCAATCCATGACTCATGTCTTGTGCTTGCAACACTTCATCATTCAAGAAGTGGAAGGTTCAGTGAAGGAATTCTTCACCCCGAAGAACAAGAACTGGTATGAGTATGGGATCAAAGAATTGGTATAAAGGCGGCATCAGACGGTGCAATACTGTGGCCCCCTACTTTAAATACTAGGCTGTTTTTGTTATAAATTTATGAATAAACCAACTAAGTTACCAAAATCTTGCCAAACTTTTGATTCAACATAATATTACAGACCTTGTACAGTTACTGTTTACTAAATTTCACCGCCACAGCCTCATATTGACCGAAATATCAGTCAGTTTGGAGCTGTAGTGGAAGATACTTACTCTAAGTACTGTACCGTGATATTGAACCTGGATCCATATGGTTGTGAAGCAAACTTGTAAACCACACAACCACGTCTATGCCTATGCTCTTATTGCCAATTCTGTAGGCATTCAACCTTGAAATTAATATGGTTTCGCTATTAATTTTCACCGATGCTGATTCTGAGCCAAGGAGAGTTATGTGTCACACCCATAAGGCAAACAGTGCGCCAGAGGCCGAGATTGAACTTGTAACCTCTCAGCTCTTCCTAGCAAACTGATATCCGTTCTCTATTGTTTTCCGCTGTTTGTTTTGTTAGCTGTCAGTTATCGCATTACAATCTGTCTTCTGTTGGCAACTTAATCGAAATTCACGTTCTGGATGGCTGTTTATCACTTCAGTGTGTTGTTACCTGTTCTGCACTAAACTGCACAGCAATGCCTGAGGCCAACGACACAGAGAGAGAGAGAAAAAGAGAAAGAGAGAGAGGGAGAGGGAGAGAGAGAGAGAGAGAGCCAGCCAGCCATTCTCTATGTGATATATATCCAGTTTGCTAGAAATAACAGCCAAGTCTCCTTTTAATCAAAACCCTTTGCTCTGAAGTAGAGACCATTGGATAATGTAGGCCGGGGTACTTTGTGCCTAAGCAAAACAACAACCATATGATCATAATTTGATTTCAGTGTGTAGATTTACTCAATCAGGACAGACCAGGGGTTTATGCTGCATCATGATCACCATGATCATCGTCATCATCATCATCATCGTCATCGTCATCATCATCATCGTCATCATCATCGTCATCGTCATCGTCATCGTCATCGTTATCATCATCGTCATCGTCATCGTCATCATCGTCATCGTCATCGTCATCGTCATCGTCATCGTCATCGTCATCATCATCATCAATAATGTGTTGAATAAGAATGCTAGTATCAATGTCTTTGTCTCATCGTTCATGTTTTATAACGGCTTTAGAAATTTCATGATGTGGGTGGCGGTGGTGGTGGTGGTTTCTGTTGTTGTTGTTGTTGTTGTTTAACCCTGAGCCTGCCCCTACTACAGTAGACTTCTGATCAAAGAAATTCCATCCATGACCACCAGCTATGACCATCCGGTCTTTTTCGGTGACAGGAAGGGCATCCCAGCCGTAGTAAATCTACCTTAACTCCGTCTGACCCATGCAGTGATGGGAAAGTGGACGTTAAATGATGATGATGATGATGATGTAGCGCTACATTCATTGTTCACTGCCTTGGGAATCATGATGATGATGATCGTTTAACGTCCGCTTTCCATGCTAGTATGGGTTGGACAGTTTGACAGATGACTGGTTAACCAGATGGCTACACCGGGCTCCAATCTGATTTGGCAGAGTTTCTACAGCTGGATGCCCTTCCTAACGCCAACCACTCAGAGAGTGTAGTGGGTGCTTTTACGTGCCACCGGCACGAAGGCCAGTCGGGCGGTTCTGGCAACGGCCACGCTCAAAATGGAGCCAGTCTAACGATCTGTGAATCTTAGGAAGTGATTTTGAGTCTTAGGAAGTGACCTTGAGTCTTAGGAAGTGACATTGAGTCTTAGGAAGTGACCTTGAGTCTAGAAGAATGAGTGACCTTGAGTCTTGAGAAGTGAATGATTTGAGTCTTGGATAGTGACCTTGAGTCTTGTGAAGTTGGTGACCTTGAATCTTGGATACTAGATGACTTTGAGTCTTGGAAAGTGACCTTGAGTCTTGGGACATGGATGACTTTGGGGCTTTGATAGTAAGTGACTTAAGGGTTGAGAAGTGGGTGACCTTGAGTGTTAAGAAGTCGGTGACCTTCAGTCTTGATATTTGGCTGACTTAGAGTCTTGGAAGGCTGGTGAATTTGAGTCTTGGGAAGCTGGTGACATTGATTCTAGATGATTGGGTGACCTTGGGCCTTGAGAAGTGGGTGACCTTAATTATTAAGTGTTTGACCTTGACCTAAAATAATGGCCTTGAATCTAGAGGAACGGGTGACCTTGAATTTTGAAAAGAGACTGTCTTTGAGAAGTGGATGACCTTGAGAAGTGGATGACCTTGTAGAGTGGATGACCTTGAATCTTGAGTAGTGAGTAACTTTGGTGTGTTATTCAATGTCGAGTAGAGGTTGGCTTTGCATGTCAAGAAGTAGGTGACCTTTTCTGTTGAATGGAAGGTGACCTTGAATATTGAGTGATGGGAAATTGAGCATTAAGCAGGTGAGTAACTTGAGTACTTGACCAGCTCCTGGTAAACCAGCGTGAAAAGCAGATGTTAAACGATGATGATTTTTCCATCTTAAGTCCTTTCTCTTGCTCTGTTACCAACCAGAGGTGCCTTCAGCTGTCTCTCCCATCTTGCGCACAGTGGTGGCCCTTTGCACTTTTCCTCTCACTCCCATGGCTGTAAGCATCCTTCCCCTACAGCCAAGCTTGACTGGGGAGAGGGCCATGACTGCCATTCCCTTTCCATGCAATCTTACAGAAAGGTCCTCACGCTTGGCTCACCCCCATTTAAGGGCCTCATCACACCCTTCTTCCCATGGGACTGTGAGCTCCATCAAGATTGTTTTCCTTGCCTTTTCAGACCACAAAACTACATCTGATCTCTCACTCTCTCTTTCTCTCTCTCTCACACACACACACACACACACACACACACACACACACACACACACACACACATTCTCACACACACATTCACACACACACATTCACACACACATACACACACAAATAAACAAAAACACACACATATTCTCACACACACAAGCACACTCACATACACATTCTCACACACACACACACACACACACACACACACAAACATACATTCTCACACACTCTCACACATACATACACACACATTCTCACACACTCACACACAAACACACACACACATACACATTCTCACACTCATACACACATACATTCTCACACACGCACACACATTCGCTCACACACACACACACACATAAGCACACACACGCACATAAGCACACGCACACCCACACAATATGTTCTTCCCCTTTACATCTACGAAATCCACTGACAAGGCATTGGTTGGTCCCAGGTTGCTATAGCAGAGCACACTTACCCAAGCTGCTGCTAACTGAGACGGAACTCAAGACCACATGGTTGGGCTGCAAAGCTCTTACTCACACACCCACACTTAAAATTTTTATTTCTTTATTTTAATTCTCTTTTCTCATTTCAACTTTAATTCTTAGACTTTCTTCATCTTTTATTTATGGATTTCTTCAGTTTTCTGCTTCAAGTTCTTCATTAGAAGCGTCTTCAAAGAAAATCTTGGAGCAAACAGAACATAAAAAAACAAAACTGAAAAAAAAAAAAACAGCATAAAAGCAAACAAACGAACAACACAAACAACACATGCAAAATGTGTGATGTTTCACCAAGGTGCATTCGGCTTTACTTCGATCTTCCCACCTTGGGCCCTGCTCTCCACCCTTATTCTTATCTTTCCACCCCCTGTGAGAGAATAATTGTGGGAAGGGTAGCTGAGATTAGTTGCTGGTGGTGGTGGTGGTGGTGGTGGTGGCGATGATGGTGGTGGTGGGAGTGGCAGTGATGGTGGTGTTGGTGATGGTGGCGGTGATGGTGGTGATGGTGATGATGATGATGCTGATGGTGGTAGTGGTGATGAGGATGATGACGACGGTGGTGATGCTGGTGGAGGTGGTGGTGATAATGGTGGTGTTGGTGGTGGTGGTAATGATGGTGGTGATGATGATGACGGTGATGCTGGTGATAATGATGGTGGTGATGGTGATGGTGGTAGTAATGGTGGTGGTGTTTGTGGTGGTTGTGGTGGTAGCGGTGGTGCATATGTTAAGAGTTGGATAGCAGTAGTTAACTCTTGTTTGAACTGTTTTAATGTATATATCCTCTCTTCTTTGGATCTGGGTCTCTCTCCCTCCCTCCCTCTCTCTCTCTCCCTGTCTTTCTCTCCCTGTCTTTCTCTTCTTCTCTCTCTCTCCCTCTCTTTTTCAACACAACACACACACACACACACTGTGTGTGTTGTGTATGTATATGTATACACACAAATATAAGCATGTGTGTGTTTCTAAATATATATATATATATATATATATATATATATATATATATATATATATATATATATAAATAAATAAACACACACATGCTTATATTTGTGTGTATACATATACATACACAACACACTGTGTGTGTTGTGTATGTATATGTATACACACAAATATAAGCATGTGTGTATTTCTATATATATATATATAAATGCAAGTATGTGTGTGCGTGTGTGTATATGTGTATACATATATATCTGTATATCTGTCTATATATATATATATATATATATATATATATATATATATATATATATATATAT
>NC_142934.1:7677890-7682890 GCF_046866305.1 Octopus bimaculoides | reverse complement strand
ATATATATATGTGTGTGTGTGTGTGTGTGTGTGTGTGTGTATGTGTGTGTATCTCTGCATTTTCCCCCACCAACCATTGCTTGATAACTGATGCTGGTGTGTTTACATCCCTGTAACTTAGCGGTTCGGGTTAAGAGACCAATAGAATAAGTACTAGGCTTACAAAGAATAAGTCTTGGGGTTGATTTCTTCAACTAAAGGTGTTCCAGCATGGCCGCAGTCAAATAACTGAAACAAGTAAAAGAATAAAAGAATAAAAGAATATATATATATAGCTGTGTGGTTCAGAAGTTTGCTTAGTAACCCTGTGGTTTTGGGTTCAGTTCCATTGTGCAGCGCTTGAGGCAAGCGTCTTCTGCTATAGCTCTGGCCCGACTGAATATGACTAGTTCCTGAAGAATGCTATTCTGGTAGATAACCCAATTGAAATATTGACTCTTTGTATAAACAGCATAATTCCAATAGAGAGGTTTGACCATTATCGATTCCCAACTGTCCCTGTTGATGGCAAACGTATATGGAATATTCTGAGGAAAGAGCTTCAGGAATAACACCATTTAAGCCTACCATTTGGCTGAGATAAGTAGTCGAAACTGTCATATATTGATTTTAGTAGGAAGAAGAGCCGCTATTGGACTATGGTTAGTAGAATCACCAGCTTAGTTCACGACTGAAAAGGGAAAAGATTCACAATAGTCATATGTAATGTTAGCTCCCATTCATCAGACAATGTCATCATCATCGTCGTCGTTTAATGTCCGCTTTCCATGCTGGCATGGGTTGGACAGTCTGAGGACTGGCAAGCCAGAAGGTTGCCCTAGGCTCCAATCTGATCTGGCAAAGTTTCTACAGCTGGATACCCTTCCTAATGCCAACCACTCCGTGAGTGTAGTGAGTTCTTTTATGTATCACTGGCACGAAGGCCAGTCAGGCGGTTCTGGCAACGACCATGCTCAAAAGGTGTTTTTTATGTGCTCCCTGCATGGGAGCCAGTCCAGCGGCACTGGCAACGACCACGCTCGAATGTTGTATTTCACGTGCCACTGGCACATGTGCCAGTAAGGCGACACTGATGATGCAGGTCCCATCAGCTTGTGATGCAGGTCCCATCAGCCTGTGATGCAGGTCCCATTTCGCACATTTCGCTCAGACAGGTAGTCATGATGGGTATAATGGGCTTCGTATATTTTACCCCAGTGTCACTTTGATGGCATGCACTGCTCTCGCACCCAATAATAATAATAATAATAATAATAATCCTTTCTACTGGTAGCACAAGGCTTAAAATTTGGTGGGACTGGTCGATTACATTGGCTGCAGTGTTTCAGTAGTACTTAATTTATCAACCCTGAAAAGATGAAAGGCAGAGTTGACCTCGGTGGAATTTGAACTCAGAACGTAGTGACAGGCAAAATGTTGCTGAGCATTTTGCCCAGTGTGCTAACAATTCTGTCAGCTCACCACCTTAATAATAATGATGATAATAATAATAATAATAATAATAATAGCAACAACAACAATAACAATAATAATAATAATAATAATAATAATAATAATAATAATACTGATGATGATACACACACACACACACATGTATATGACTAGCTTCCGCACAGTTTCCACGTACCAAATCCTCTCACAAGGCATTTATCAGGCTGGGGTTACAGTAGAAGATACTTGCTCAAGGTGCTGCACAGTAACAGGAAGCATTTACATTTTAACATTGCATGTTTGTCTATTCTATACGGATGACAGTAAGAGCATGAACAACAACAGCAGCAACAACAACAACAACAACAACAACAACATCTGCAGCAGCAACAAAAGTTGCTGCAGAAATCCAATTCCAGGTGGGAATATGAAATTTTTATAAAAAGAATGGAGCCAAGCTGTTTTTGTGGATGTTATACAAATATTGTATTTTTTTCCAGTCTTGGAGCATCAACGAAGAACCCTCTTAAAGCACGAAAATGTTATTGATTATTTTGGACAAGGCATTAGCTGTATTTAAGGGGTGTTAGTGGTGGTGGTGGTGGTCGTGATATAGTATTGTCAAGTGAATCATATACCCTCCTGTGTGTGTTACTGGTTCATATACGAAGAGGTGTTGGAAAGTTCCTGGCTTTGGCTAAAAGAAAATACAGGAAGATCATTTGATTATGATTTTATTTGACATATTCCCTGATCAGATTCATACACTTATTGCAAAAGTCCTTCAGTTTTTCTAAGCCCTGTGAAAAAACTCAGAAGGTTGGGCCTCCAACCAGGCTTTTCGCTATACCCTTAAAACAAGCCAGAAACTTTTCAGGACTCCCTTGTATGTATGCTCTTACTCTTTTACTTGTTTCAGTCATTTTAACTGTGGCCATGCTGGAGCACTGCCTCTTTGTAAGCCTAGTACTTATTCTTTCGGTCTCTTTTGCCGAACCGCTAAGTAATGGGACATAAACACACCAACATTGGTTGTCAAGTGATGTTGTGGGGGGACAAACATAGACACACAAACACACACACCCATATACATATATACATATATACGATGGGCTTCTTTCAGTTTCCATCTACCAAATCCACTCACAAGGCTTTGTAGAAGACACTTGCCAAAGGTGCCATGCAGTGAGACTGAACACAGAACCATGTGGTTGGTAAGCAAGCTACTTACAACGCAGCCACTCCTACGCCTATATATATATTTTTTCTAATTTTTCATAAGGCCCGAAATTTTTGGGGAAGGGGCCCAGTCAATTAGATCGAACCTCAGTATGCAACTGGTACTTAGTTTATCGACCCCGAAAGGATGAAAGGCGAAGTCAACCTCAGTGTAATTTGAACTCAGAACATAAAGACAGACGAAATACAACTAAGCATTTCACCCAGCATGATAACGCTTCTGCCAGATCGCCACCTTGTATATATGTATATATATTTACATATATACCAGGGACATGCCACCTAGGTGGACAAGGTAGATAGTGCCTACCTTGAATAAAATAGATCGAGAGCAACATTTTTCTCTCATGGCAAAATATGCACCTAATTCACTAAAATTATGAAGGTTACTCTGATTTCTGTGCATAAAATGCAAAATATTTTATTTTTTTGTAGATTAGGTAAGCATAATTTACCCCTGCTTTTCAATCTCAGTATTTAAGTTATGCATAGTAGTACTGTAGCACACGTGCTGTGTACACTCTAACAACTCCGTTTTCTTTATGTGCTAGAAAGGCAGAAGTAAATCTGCCTTCAACTCAGTCACGTGCCTGTGTTTTGCCTATTTTTTGTGAGTTTTACTACATAAAGGTTGCCAACTGCCTACCCTGAGTAATTACTGATGGCACATGCCTGATAGCCATCTGGTTCACCAGTCCTCAGTCAAATCGTCCAACCCATGCTAGCATGGAAAGCAGACGTTAAATGATGATGATGATGATGATGATATATATATATATATATATATATATATATATATATATATATATATATAGGCGTAGGAGTGGCTGTGTGGTAAGTAGCTTGCTTACCAACCACATGGTTCTGGGTTCAGTCCCACTGTGTGGCATCTTGGGCAAGTGTCTTCTACTATAGCCTCGGGCCGACCAAAGCCTTGTGAGTGGATTTGGTAGACGGAAACTGAAAGAAGCCCGTCGTATATATATGTATATATATATATATATATATATATATGTATGAGGGAGTGCTGAAAAGTTCCTGGTTTGGGGCAAAAGAAAATACAGGAGAATCATCAGTTAATAATGATTCTATTCAAGCATATTCCTCTCTCAGATTCACATACTTACAGCAGCAGTAACAGCAGCAACAATAATGATATATACAATGTCATTGACAACAACAGAAATAGCAAGAATGAAACGTCGTCTGTTTGTGAGGGAATCCGTTTATCTTTGAGTCTAATCTGGAAAGATGGCTGCAAGAATAAGCACTGGATGGCTTCTGTTTTGTTTGTCACTATCTTTAGCTTGTTGCTTGTCTTCTGTCATACACACACACGACTATACATACACACGTCTATACATACACACGTCTATACATACACATGTCTATACATACACACGTCTATACACACACACACGTCTATACATACACACGTCTATACATACACACGTCTATACACACACACGTCTATACACACACACGTCTATACATACACACGTCTATACATACACACGTCTATACACATACACGTCTATACACACACACACGTCTATACATACACATGTCTATACATACACACGTCTATACACACACACGACTATACATACACACGTCTATACATACACATGTCTATACATACACACGTCTACACACACACACGTCTATACACACACACACGTCTATACATACACACGTCTATACATACACACGTCTATACACACACACGTCTATACATACACATCTATACATACACACGTCTATACACACACACGTCTATACACACACACGTCTATACACACACACGTCTATACATACACACGTCTATACACATACACGTCTATACACACACACGTCTATACACACACACGTCTATACATACACACGTCTATACATACACACGTCTATACACACACACGTCTATACACACACACGTCTATACACACACACGTCTATACACACACACGTCTATACACACACACGTCTATACACACACACGTCTATACACACACACGTCTATACACACACACGTCTATACATACACACGTCTATACATATACATACATACATACATACATACACATATACGTATATACATAGATACATAGACACATATATACATACATATATATATACCCATACATGTATACACACATATACATACATATACACATACATGTATACACACATATACATACACATATACATACATACATACATATATACATACATGAACATATACATACATACATATATACGTATACATAAACATACATATATACATATACATACACATGAACATATACATACATACATATATACGTATACAT
>NC_142934.1:7662890-7670390 GCF_046866305.1 Octopus bimaculoides | reverse complement strand
AAACGAACACCGTCCTTGTTGGACCCGTATCTGCTATTACCATATGATTTTCAGCTGCTTCTAAATACACTGTATTATCCTAATAAGAATTAAGAGCTTAGGGATGTAATTCGGGTACACAGATAGCAAAATCTCTCTCCTTGTGTTTTTTGGTAAAAAGAAAAGAATTTCAATTCAGATTATGTATTTGAAAACATCAGCTTATTTGTGTAGAAAAATTTAGATTATTATTTGAAGTTTCAGTTTTAAATGAGGATTAAATATTTTGTCTTCAGTAGGTGCAAGGATGGCTGTGGGGGTTAAGAACCTTGCTTTGCAACCGTGTGGTTTTGGGTTCAGTCCTACTGTTTGGCACCTTGACTATGTCTTCTTCTATTGCACCAGGCCATCCAATGTTTTGAGTGTGAATTTGGTCAGCAGAAACTGTATGGAAGCTTGATGCAAGTATAAATATATATATATATATATATATATATATATATATGTATATATATATGGCCGTGCAACTCCAGCTGTAGAAAATCTGCCTTAACAAACTTTGACCCATGCAAACATGGAAAAATGGAAGCTAAATGATGATGATGATGATGATGATGATGATGATTATGATGATGGCAATGATGATGATGATGGCTAACTACTAGATTAAGAGATTTTTATAGTGAAAGCACTTTAAGAGTTTAAGCGGTGAACCAGTGATTGGCTCATTGGAAACTAGTTACCGAAAACTAATATAAATTAGAAATAAATGGAAGTTAGTATAATTACTGATATTCAATTAAATGACAAACGAACAAATGAATGTCGTGTATACTTTGCTTTTAGTGCTTTCATAATTCTGAACAGGATTTAAAACCATGAGGTACTGCATAGAACATTTCTGCCGAAATATCCAGACTGGCGCATTTTTTGCCAAACCCTCTCTCTTGATGCGGTGATGGAATTTAGCCAATTAAAGAATGATTTACTGCTAATTCAAAAAGCAGCAATTCTCAATGCACTAACTTTTTTTTCCCAGTGTAAAATCTTTTTTTTTTTTTAATGTTTTTATGATATTTTCATAAATGTAAAATAAAATATTTTTACCAGAGGGAAATAGATTATGACAATATACATGATAAATGGCCATTATTGTCTAAAGGAATAATATTAAAGTTTTATACGAACCAAATGGACAGACAGACACTGTATAGAAACCAATTATCAATGAATATCTCTAGAAATCACTCATGTTATTATTGTTGTATTAAAATTAAAGCTATAGAAAAGGGCAGCTTTTCTCTGAACAGTTTTAAGTTTGTTTGTCTCTCTCCCATATATTGACTTGTCTGCCTACTTCTGCTTACTTAACTGTCTAACCTTTTTACATCACTTTTCCCTTCACATCTCTTTGAATTCTCACTATATTCATCTCTGTATAAACATAATAATAATAATAATATGTATATATATATATATATATATATATATATATATATATATATATATATATATATATATATATATATATATATATATATATATATATATATATATGTATGTATTTCTTTTAGTTTCTGCTCAGGGCTGTGGCCATGCTGGGCCACCACCGTTTTGCTACACTGTTTTTATTGAGAGCCTCCTCTAATATGTGGCATTTGGTGAACAAGGGAGCTTGCTGACGCTACCCTCATTTGCACCTCTTGCCGTGAGGTAGGTTCATCTGGGACTCTTGACATGAAGAGGTCCAGTTTTGATTTGAAAACACCTATGTCCACTTTGTGTCGGTCCCTCAGGCTCTTTGGGAGAATATTAAGAAGCTATGGGCCCCTGAAACCCAGGCTGTTGCAGTATATAGTCCTGAAGCATGATGGCATTGTTGGGATCTTTTGCAATGTGCAGTGTCGACCCATTCTGGCATTGGTGTAGCTTTCAATGCCAAAATATATGGTGGCTCAAATGTAGGTTTACGGATATTCAACTATCTCTTTCACACTCGTATATTAGCAATTTAGATCTTAATTATAAAAAAATATGAAACCATTATTCTATGCTAATTTAATTAATTGTAAGATAGAAATTTAAATGTAATAAAATGTTTTAAAAGAAATTTAAAGTGCCTACATGATAACTGTAAACCTACTTTTGTGCCACCCTGTACACACATAATGGACTTTCAGTTTCCCTCTACCAAATCCACTCACAAAATTTTTTCTGAACTGAAGGTACCACACAGTAGGACTGAACCTGAAACCATGTGGTCAGTGGTGGACTGGGTCTAAAAATACTGGTTGCTAGGAGACTAAGGGTGCCTACCTGTAACTACAAGGGGTCTCACTTGCAACTACAAGGGGGCCCACTCGCAACTGCAGTGCTATCATTTAATTTTTTTTGTTTTGTTAAAAGTATTTTTTTCAACTGTCTACAAACACAGCCAGGCTGAAATAATACATTTGTTGTGGAAATATATAGTCAGTACAAGGTGTTGATGTGGCTGCGTGTATGTTATTACAAGAGTTCATAAAGAGATGAAGAATAAATTTGAGACCTATATATTTACTACATAAAAATATATTTTATTTACTGGTCGATGATGGATACACAGAATCAAAATGTAGAATCTAGTTGAATGAAGTAATCTATGCAAGAAAGTTCAGAGATAGGAAGTATAGAAATAACAGTTAAGTGGTGGTTTTCAGTCTTGTAGCATAGAGAAATAGATGGACATAGCAATGACATGAATGGCTCTAAGCCTAATCGACTAAGAAGCAAAGAGCAGGTTTAGCAGACTGGTTTTATTAATGGAACGCTAGACATTCTAGAAACTTCCAAGAGAAACATTAAGCTTCTTGAATAATTAAGAATTATGGCTCATGACACAGAGGCTTCGAGAAACTTAGACAAGGGAGGTTACTCTATAATCTTTATTGTAAGGGAGATCATTCTACTATTTAGCTACCGCTACACGTGATGTAAATGATGTACACATTCTTCCAGGAGTGAATAAAGAATTCTCAAACTTGAGGGGATGGGTCCCTTAGATACTAACATGGGGCCCCATATATGGATTCTAATGGCGCAGGAACCCACTTGCCATTGGGGCAGCTGGCAACCTGGCCAGTCTGCCACTGCATGTGGTTACAAAGCAGATTTCTTACTGACAATTACACCTGCATATATATATATATATATATACTCACCATCCAACACTTATAGGTGTTGAGTACCATAGACAGGCATCGACTAATTTAGTAAACAACGATGCTATGAATGATTCATTGTCAATGGGTGTAAGTGTACTGATGGTTGATACAGAGAAGGATATATGAGCCCAGGGTAGGACAATGAAGGTTTAAGGTGAGGTGATCTAGATCAGATCTTTGAAGCTTGGATCTCACACCACGAAAGTGAATGATGGATTGTATTATATTAAAAGCTTGTCTGACACATGATATCAAAACAAAGAATCTTGTTACTGTTTCTCACCTATTGTTGTTGCTACTGCTGATGATGATGATAATGGCATACTGTGTGTGTGTGTGTGTGTGTGTGTGTGTGTGAATATGGGTGGTTGGTTTGCTGGTTATTGTTTTTGTTGTTGTGGTGGTGGTGGTGGTGGTGGTTGTGGTAGTGTAGCTTCATGACTGGGTAGATCTTATGATTACAGGTATTTCAGCTCGCACCACTACCACCTCCACTACCACCTCCACTACTACCACCACTACCACCGCCACTACTACCTCCACTACCACCGCCACTACCACTGCCACTACTACCCCCACTACCACCGCCACTACTACCCCCACTACCACCGCCACTACTACCTCCACTACCACCTCCACTACCACCGCCACTACCACCACCACTACCACCGCCACTACTACCGCCACTACTACCGCCACTACCACCGCCACTACTACCTCTACTACCACCGCCACTACCACCACCACCACTGCCACTACCACTGCCACCACCACCACCACCACCACCACTGCTGCAGCCGCCGCCACCAACACTGCTGTTGCTCACAACAAACAAGATGAGGACAAATATCCACCAAATGTAAATAGTGTTAATGAAAATGACAATGTGTGATTTAAGGGAGATTTAACTGCTATTTCTTGCATTATTTTTGGAAATTTATAAAACAGAATTTGGAGTTTGGACAACCTAGATTCTTCAAAATGTCTTTTCTTAGTCTGGAACGATTCATCTGCCATTCTTATAATTCAAATGTTTGCCTTCACCTTTTGGAACTTCTGTAATTCTTCAGATAATTTCTGAAGAATGGTCCAGACTAATTTGCATATTGAGAAGACAACCTCTTACACTAACGCTAATTAGTTCTGTTTGCCTGATTGATTTCTGTAACTGGATATTCCAAAAAAGATTCAGTAACTTGTTTATCTTACATCAAACTAGTCATATGTCTGTATTTCTATTCTTTGTCAATGTGATGTGATATTTTCCATACGTCTAGCTCATCAGTAAATCCATGTTCTTGCTTTAATTAACTCTGCACTGGAAATGTGCCATTTTCATTTGTTGGCACCAACCGATCAAATACGAATAAATTAATGTGTCCAGAACATTGCAATCAGTATTATTTTGCAGGAGGTGCAGTTGTTAGAGTTTCAGAAGCTGCCAAACAAACTTTCCAAGATCAATATTAATCAGAAGGCAATATTTAGAATTTGTTATTAGTGATGGAAACAATATTAGTTCAAATTAGCAATCTATATGTCATACTTAAAACATATACTATTGAAAGCTTTAACTGTGGTATTTGTTTTGAGAAAACATTTCTTATAAACATATAGTGTTGAAAAGTACAGAAATATATCAGCAGTTTACGTATTTCATATTATTGCCCTGCACCAATATTTGCATGTATATATATATATATATATATATATATATATATATATATATATATATATTATTTATTATATCATCATCATCATCATCATCGTTTAACGTCCGCTTTCCATGCTAGCATGGGTTGGACGATTTGACTGAGGACTGGTGAAACCGGATGGCAACACCAGGCTCCAGTCTGATTTGGCAGAGTTTCTACAGCTGGATGCCCTTCCTAATGCCAACCACTCAGAGAGTGTAGTGGGTGCTTTTACGTGTCACCCGCACGAAAACGGCCACGCTCGAAATGGTGTCTTTTATGTGCCACCCGCACAAGCCAGTCCAGGGGCGCTGGCAACGATCTCGCTCGAAAATCCTACAGGAGCCAGTCAGGCGGTACTGGCAACGGCCACGCTCAAAATGGTGCATCTCATGTGCCACCCGCACAAGAACCAGTCCAGGGGCACTGGCAACGATCTTACTTGGCTTGCCGGGTCTTCTCACGCACAGCACATTTCCAAAGGTCTCGGTCAGTAGTCATCGCCTCGGTGAGGCCCAATGTACGAAGGTCTTGCCTCACCACCTCAGCCCAGGTCTTCCTGGGCCTACCTCTTCCACGGGTTCCCTCAACTGTTAGGGTGTGGCACTTTTTCACGCAGCTATCCACCTCCATTCTCACCACATGTCCATACCAGTGCAATCGTCTCTCTTGCATGCCACAACTGATGCTTCTAATGTTCAGCTTTTCTCTCAAGATACTTACACTCTGACGGGTATTCACATTGACATTACACATCCAACGGAGCATACTGGCTTCATTCCTTGCGAGCTTACGTATGTCCTCAGCAGTTACAGCCCATGTTTCACTGCCATGTAGCATGGTTGTTCGTACGCATGCGTCATACAGTCTGCCTTTTACTCTGAGTGAGAGTCCCTTTGTCGCCAGCAGGGGTAAGAGCTCTCTAAACTTTGCCCAGGCTATTCTTATTCTAGCAGCTACACTTTCAGCGCACCCACCCCCACTACTAACTTGGTCGCCCAGATAGCGGAAGCTATCGACTACCTCTAGTTTTTCACCCTGGAATGAGATAGAAGTTGTTTCCTGTTTGTTTACAGTCTTTATTGCACCTGAACATCTGTATATATATATGTGTGTGTGTGTGTTTGTGTGTGTGTGTGTGTGTGTGTGTGTGTATATGTTGTCAGTGTCGCCTTACTGGCACATGTACCGGTGGTACAAGAAAAACAACATTCAAGCGTGGTCACTGCCAGTACTGCCAGACTGGCCCTCATGCCTGTGGCACGTAAAAGCACCCACTACACTCACGGAGTGGTTGACATTAGGAAGGGCATCCAGCTGTAGAAACTCTACCAAGTCAGATTGGAGCCTGGTGGACCTTCTGGCTTGCCAGTCCTCAGTCAAACCGTCCAACCCATGCCAGCATGGAAAGCGGACGTTAAACGACGATGATGGTGATATATATATGATGTATATATATATATATATATATATATACATGTATATATATATATATATATACATGTATATATATATATATATATATTTATATATATACATGTATATATATATATATATATATTTATATATATACATGTATATATACACATCTCATCCATCTCGGCATTCAAACTTTGCTAACGTGTCATATTCTTTCCTTTATTATTAATAAAGATGTTGCAATGTCCATTGACTCTGCCATCCGTTTACTTTGGCCGATGTTATGAAAAGGGTATTTAGCAACAGTTGTCTGTATCCGGTCAGTGGCATCTACTTTATACTTCAATCTGGCCTGTAAAGCCAGGCATGTTTGCCACCTCTGACCCGTGATATCAATATGCTGCACTGGGGAATAAGAAAGAGAAAAACAATCACACATCTGGCTTTCAGCTTATTTAAATGTAGGGAGGAGAATGTTCGCTGTAAAAAAACGAAGTTAAATCTTCTGAGACACACACATTACACACACATAGTCACACACACACACCATGCACACATACATGCATGCATACGCAAGTGCACACCCATGCACACACACATGCATGCATACACAAGTGCACACCCATGCACACATACATACACAAACACACACATGCATACACACACAAACACACACATATGCATGCATACACATGTACAAACACCCACACATTCATGCATGCACACAAACGCATGCATATGTACACACAAACATGCACACACATGCATGTATACACACACACACACATGCAAGCATACACACGCAAACACATGCATGCATACACACACACACACACTAACACACATGCATACATACCCACAAATGCATGCATACATACACAAGCACACATACAAAAACACACACACATGTGCACACACACACTAATACACATGCACACATACATACACAAACACACATACAAAAACACACACACATGCAGACACACACACAGACCAAAGATACATTTTGAGTTGTCAATAATTCCACAGCAGCAACTGCCAGGTCTTGTAATTGGTTGCCTGCAATAAACATATTGTTCCAACAAAACCGAATCCTTAGAGCTTGTCAAAGCTTTCAATTGTGTCATTTCCTTTTCCCAACAGCCTATTCTATTGGAAGCATCAAGAATTATTAACGCTGGGTATTATAGGATTAATACCATGAA
>NC_142934.1:7644111-7662390 GCF_046866305.1 Octopus bimaculoides | reverse complement strand
TCCCAATAAGGAAAAGTTGTCAGTGGGTATTAACTCGGCATTGATACCATCCCCAATATCTCGAACGGTGACCCTTGTCTTACATTCCGAGTTCAAATTCCACTGAGGTCGACTTTGCCTTTCATCCGTTCGGAGTCAATAAAATGACAACCAGTTGAGCACTGGGGTTGGTGTAATTTACTGACTTCCTCCTACGAACTTGTGCCAAAATTAGAAACCCATGTTTAATCTTGACATTAAGATATTGCGGTTTTCTTTTATTTCGTTGCCACGATTAAAACTTTTCGTTGCAATCAAAATAGCATTCCTTGCTTTTTATTTTGTTTTGTGTGAAATGTGTTATTTTGTGGATTATCAGTTTTCTTCTTGCGAGTGTGTTGTAAAATATTTTTGGCTATTTTTATATACAGGGTGTCCACAAAGTCTGGGTACATAGGATTAACACATACTTTAAGAAATTATTATTTCTTATATTTAATTGTTTATGTTAGGATTTTATTTACTCCATGTACCCTCATGGGGATTAACACATCTTTTAAGAAATTATTATTTCTGATATTTAATTGTTAATGTTATGATTTTATTTACTCCATATACCCAGATTTTGTGGACGCTCTGTATTAGTGGTATAAACAAAAGTATATCATACAAAAATAAAAAAAAAGGCAAACCTTATATTTTCTTTTGTCAAACCCTGTAGTAGGAGACTCCGAACTTTAGGAAGTTATCTGTACGTGATTATTTTTGGTAGAACCTGTATTTCATCTCTTAAAATCATTTGTCAGGGAGAGTGGCTTGTAAGGAATATCTACTTCGCTGGCAGGAATTAACTGAACCTGCAGCAACATAGTTTCCTCTATTAACCATAAGTTCTCGAAGAAATATATGAAATACAATGAATGCTAAAAGACATTGGATTCACAATACATGTTGAGTCGGACAACGTCAAATAAGACGAAATAAAGGCGTTAAGCAACAAACGGATTAAAATCAAAACCAGAAATTCTTCAATAAAATAAGTAGAAAAAGTATTATAAACACACAGTATTTGGATTCAAATTTTGGCAGCAGATCAGTAATTTGGGGGAGGGGTTAAGCCGATTACATCTACAGAAGTGCTTAACTGGTACCTATATTTTATCGACCCCAAAATGATGGAAAGTAAAGTCGATCTCGGCGAAATTTAAATTCAGAGCATCAAAGGTAGAAGAAATGGTGCTAAACATTTTGTCCGGTGTGCTGCTAATTCTGTCAGCTCGCGCCACCTTAAATACATAAGTATAACAAGAAAATTGCCGCAGATTTCTATATTAGGCATAAAGCCCTAAACATAGATGGGGACACTACAAGGACAGATAAGACCACAGCGGGGACAAAAAAACATAAAACGAATGTAAATGGACGGATGGGCCCCACTCCCATTCGGTACCATTTGAACCGTTATATGTACTATTTACAATTGTTCTTTTTTTTTCTTTAATTTCATACTTGTCTTTAGTAGAACTTCATTAGTGGTTCGATATCTCTCAAATCCACCACTGGTGGCAACTCATTAAATTCGACTTCAACCCTTGCCGGTCAACGTTATCTCCACACATCTCTTGCAATTTTCTGTAGTTTTCCTCTTCTATCAGTATTGCCTTCATATCCTCCGCGTAGACGTATGAAGGAGGCACCTTCACTCTTACTATTGAGTGTAACTTGATTATTTTTTTCTCTGTTTCAACATTTTTGGGGTACGTTACATAATACCATACTCCTTCTCCTACATTTATAAGAATGGTTACAACATATAATATTCCACCACCAATCCCCCCACCCCCCACCCCGATACTAATAATCCTTTCTACTAAAGGCATAAGTCGTATCTTTTACCCCCATTCGATAACGCTTATCCTTACTAATAATATCCCAGATGAGAAACCGATAGAATATAAGAAATGGGCTTACAAAGAATAAGTCCTGGGGTCGAATTGTTCGATTAAAACCATTTAAAGCGGTACTCCAGCATAGCCGCAGTCTGGCTGAAACAAGTAATAGAATATCGAAAGAATAGTGACAGATTTTTTTAAATGTAAGGCATAATGAAGACATTTTAATTGATGCTAGTCATCCTAATTAGTATTTACTGTAACTCGAGACAAGGTTCTTATATTAACGCGCCTACATCATGTCATCAATCTTATAGGGAAGTAAAACCGATTTAAATTATGAAAAAGATATAACGAATAATAATAATATTAATAATAATAATAATAATAATAATAATAATAATAATAATATTAATAATGATGATGAGGTTGATGATGATGATATATACAGTGTTACAAGATTCTGATGTGGCAATATTTAAATTCGATGTGAAAAATGGTAGATTTAATAATAATCATAAAGTATAGTAAATGGAAGTGACATTTCTCGGTCATCTTTGGAGGTTACCAACATATGGTGCCACGTAAAATCTATTGATGTAATTACATTAAATATTGTGTGTGTATATATATATATATATATTTATATATATATATATATAGAGAGAGAGAGAGAGAGAGAGAAAGACATACATATATATATATATATGTATGTATATATACATAAATATGTATATATATATATATACATATATGTATACACACATATATATATGCATACATACGTATACATGCATACATATATATATGTGTATATATATGTAACTGCATCTCTCTCTCTCTATATATATATATATGTATATGCTTACATTAGAGACTAATATTGTTTTCAATTTTTGGCTCAAGGCCAGCAATTTCGGGGGATGGCATGAGTCGATTACATCGATCCAAGTGCTTAGCTGTTGCTTATTTTATCGACCCCGAATGGATAAAATACAAAGTCGACCTGGGAGGGATTTGAACTCAGAACATAAAGGCAGACGAAATGACGCTATGCATTTTGTCCGCCGTTCTAACGATTCGACCAGCTCACCACCTTAACGTTATTGATTAACGATTTAAAAATTTGGTCACAAATTTCGGGGTGAGGGCTCAACTGCTACTTATGATTTTTTGAACCCGAAAAAAATGAAAGGCAAAATGGACTTTGGCGGAATTTGAACGTAAAACGTGAACTCGAAAAAAATGCCGTTAAGCATTTAGTACGGCATGCTAAAGTTTCTTATTTCTTTATTGCCCACAAGGGGCTACACACAGAGGGGACAAACAAGGACAGACAAAGGGATTAAGTCGATCATATCGACCCCAGTGCGTAACTGGTACTTAATTTATCAACCCCGAAAGGATGAAAGGCAAAGTCGACCTCAGCAAAATTTGAACTCAGAACGTAACGGCAGACGAAATACCGCTAAGCATTTCGCCTGGCATGCTAACGTTTCTGCCAGCTCTCTCTCCTACATTAAAGACTAATATTGAGAGAAAGCATGGTGCCCCAAAATGAAACTGTATTCCATAATAGAAACTCGTTTAGAGGTGCTGATTATTTGCATAATGGAACCAAAATCGAGAGCCCGACATTAAGTACTTTCGTAGACGTAAATGTCATAACGAGAATGGACACGAATGAAAACGATTCTGTATGTTTATTTATACCCCAGCTGGTATTGATTCTTTGATAATAATGTAAACACACACTTCCTAACAACACATTCGGTGCAGATCTGATCGTGTCGTCAGGAAGATAACTTTGTAAGCACGAGATTACGGGTTCAGTTCCACTGCACAATACCCTGGGAAAGTGTTTTCTACAATAGCCCTGGACTGACCAACGCCTTGTTAGTGAATTCGGTTGAGGGCAACTGTGGAAGTATTCTTTTCCTTGTTTCAGTCACTTGACTGTGGCCATGCTGGAGCACCGCCTTTAGTCGAAGAAATCGACCACAGGACTTATTCTTTGTAAGCCAAGTACTTATTCTCTTGGTCTATTTTGCCGAACTGCTAAGTTCCGGGGACGTAAACACACCAGCATCGGTTGTCAAATGATGGTCGGGGGACAAACACAGACACACAAACATATTTATGTACATACCAGACGAACCAATGGCTCGTAATGAGACGCAGTTTAGGGCAGCTATGTCAAATTCTCTTATACACCAGATGTGCCATCAAAACTCTTGATTGAACCATGTCAGGTGGGGGAGAAGAGCCATGCAAGAAACGTGAAAATAACGGTGGTGCACCAGCATGACATGAGCCACTTGGCTGAAACACAAATAAATAAATAAATAAATAAATACATATATATATATATATACATACGACTGGAGCATCACAGCAAACCACAGCACATACCCAAGGCACACAGAGCTGCGCTCGGTAGTGAAGGGAAAGCGCATTATAAAAATAAAACTACTGAATAATAATAATAATAATAATAATAATAATAACAACATCGAAAAATACATTTGAAATGAGAATCCAGGTTCGAAATTTCCCCAAGACACCTGATGAAGGCTGGAGGGTATATCAGCCGAAACGTTGTGTTAACAACAAACAAGATGAGGACAAATATCCGTCAAATGTAAATAATGTACATAATTCCTCATCTCTAAAATATAGAACTGTAAATTGCTTTTACTTCTACGATACAGAAAACACTTGAATCTTTGAATTCAATTCCTAATATTTAACAATAAAAATACAGAAGGATTTTTTAAACATGGAATGGCTATGTGGATCTTGTAGAGTATTATAGGGGATCAAAGGGGTCTATAGATAAAAAAATGGTTGATAACCACTGGTTTAACATATTCGAATACAATATTTCAAATAACAACTGATTTCAGTGTAAAGGGCCGATGTTTAGCAATCTGTTTTTGTTGACATACAAGGGAATACGAGCGGCCGAAATGGGGATTTCTTCGAAGGATCACTGGAACAGCGTTATTGGACAGGGTGTGCAGGAAGTCTCACCAGGTCGAACAGCTTCTTCTTCACATTGAGAAGTCACGGCTCTGGCACTTTGGACATGTGATTAGAATGTGGCAGGGAAGAATCGTAATACAGATTCTTTAAGCGAGGCCAAACGGTAGAAGATTTGGGGAGTAGACCAAGAACACACTCTCTGGATGATATCCATGATCTCAGTCGGTCCCTCTTGGGAATCCAGCCGGAAAGAGTAATGAGCGTTGCTTCTGAAATGACCCCAGGGAGAAGGTACCTGAAGATTTATTCTCATAAACTTCGCAAGAATAGTGGACCAATGAGATGAATGGATGTTTTGGGAATGGAAAGGCGGTGCCCTAGAATGACCGCAATCTAATGACTGACACAAGGAAAAGAAAAAGATAAAAGATCTACATAAATACATACATACATACATGTCTACATGTATGTATGTATATGCATGAGAAGATATACATAAAACAAAACCTACAAATATGCACGTATACATACAGTCATGCATGCATACATACGTACATACATACATACGTACATACGTACATACATACATACATACAAAACTACCCTATTGTTGATGTTGAAATTCCAATAAAGGAGCTTTGGTTCTAGGTTAGAAACCGGCTCTTTCTCCATTGGCGAGAAATCTTGACACAAATTGATTAATGACATACATACATACATACATACACGTATGCACGTATGTTCGATTTAATAGCTAATATCAGGAAACATACAACTTCCGTGTTTACATCTGATTTCGTTAGTTGCAATTGTAATTTTGTCTTTATTAACTGGACTTACGGGTTCGTGGTCTACTGCTGAGGTTTGTAATCTTTGTCTTTTCGTAATGTTAATTGTCTGTGCTGTTGTTGCTACACACAGCATGTCTGTAGGAAGGTATATATGTACGTATTTCTTACTTACCCTCTATAACTCTCTCTCTCTATTACTGTTTCTCTGTCTATCGGTCTATGTACCTATCCGTCTGTCTGACTGTCTGTCTGTCTGTCTGTCTGTCTGTCTGTCTGTCTATCTATCTATCTATCTATCTATCTATCTATCTATCTATCTATCTGTAGGTATATATGCACATATCTCACTTTCACTTTGTCTCATTGTCTCTCTCTCTCTCTCTCTCTCTCTCTCTCTCTATATATATATATATATATATATATATATATATATATATATATATATATCATAAGGGCACACATGGCGCCTACCTGCTAGAAATAAGAGTTAAAGCACCCAGTCTCTATATATATGTATACACACACACACACATGTATATATATATATATATATATATATATATATATATATATATATATAAGTGACTATGTATGTAGATAGGTACTTATATATGTATCTCTCTCTCTACGTATGTGTGTGTATCTCTCTCTCTATCTCTCTGCGTCTCTCCCTCCATCTAACTACCTACACACACATACGCGCACACATGGACACATACGCTTAGATAAACAGACATATAGATAGATAGAGGGAGAGAGAGAGAAAGAGGGAGAGTGAGAAAAAAGGAGAGAAAGACATACATATATACACACATACATACATACATACATACATATGAGAAAAATAGACAAAAAGGAAAAGATGTGCTTCTTGCTGTAAAAACACGTTATTTACGTAAGGGGCAAAACACTGATGAGAGAGACACGAACGCCATTAAGCCTTTTAATTCTCCCCTCTCATCCTCGCATATAGAATCACATTTATTATCCTGGTTGTCCCTAATTAATTAATCAATATCATAAACGTTAACCTGATTAGTTTGATATCTATTTATTTATTTTTGACTCGGCAGCATTTCTTAATGAATCTTGTCTCAACACGTTTCATTAAAAATTAAACAGGATTTGGACACTATGGATTCTGTCTAAGTGGGGCATTCTACTTTCTAAAAATGCATTTCAATATCATCTTTGCCTTTGAATAGGATGTAAATAGTGGTTTCAAATAAGGGCACAAGGACAGCAATTTAGGGGGAGGGGTAAGTCAATTACATCGACCCCCTCCCAGCGTTTCACTGGTACTTAATTTATCTAGTTAGAGCGTCGGGCTCACAATCATGATGTAGTTAGTTCGATTCCCGGACCGAGCTGTGTTGTGTTCTTGAGCAAAACACTTTATTTCACGTTGCTCCAGTCCACTCAGATGTAGAAAGGAGTTGCGATGTCACTGGTGCGAAGCTGTGTCGTGGAGACCGTGGGTTCGATTCCCGGGCCGGGTGTTACGTTGTGTTCTTGAGCAAAGCGCCAAATTTCACGTTACTCTGCGATCATTTCGTCATCTGACATGTGGTACCCGTTGCACCTGTATAGGTAAGGTCGATTTGATGGATGGAGAGAGCTTATGTGAGCACAAACATTTGATCACTATAAACAAATCATCCGTGTGGGTGTGCGGCAACGAATTTCAGACGTCGTCTAACGACGGGAGAGTCTGTGATATAGACATATACTGACATGTCCTTGAGATGTAGCTACGTTAATGACCCCAAACCATCCCAATATATAGTGTGGCTTAACATTAATGCGTTAATGTTTTCTTCCTGTGAAATTATATACACTATATCTTCGTGAGCAAAAGACAAATCAGTCAGTCTGGTTTCAATCCTGAGTTGGAATTTCATCAGCAACTGAGAACTCACTTTAACTATCCACAGAAATCTTTCCCATAATTTCGCTTTTACAAAGGACTTTAATAAATTGAACAGATCGATTTGCATATTACAACGCATTCGAGGCGTGTTTGATTTGTAGATTAATGGTGCGTAAGTAGTGTGTTTTGCTTTAATGCTGGACTGCACTGCAGGGAATATCTATAGATTTGCTGATAAATGCATATTTTCGTTGTAAATATCATTAAGGTCCTTCATATGTACATTAGAATAATGGATTATATAAGCGTAAATTGATGTGTATACACATATACATTATAAGGTCCAATTTCCAGTACACGCACAAACACGCCCTCCTCTCATAGATTTTTATCAACAGTTTCTATGCATTAAACATATTATATAAATGACTATTTTAATTAAATACCGTCTCAGTTGCATATATCCAACACACACGTGCGCACGCACATATGTTAGTAGCTATATTGAATATATAGTTGTATATGTATGTGTGTATATATATGTGTGTGTATATATATGTATCCATATGTATCTATACATATATGTAAGTATACACACACACACACACACACACACACATATATATATATGCGTATATTTGTGTGAATGCATGCACGCATATGTATATGTATGTATCTATGTATGTGTGTGTATATATATATATATATATATATATATGTATGTATATATGTATGTATATATGTATGTATATATGTATGTATATATGTATGTATATATGTATGTATATATGTATGTATATATGTATGTATATATATATGTATGTATATATATATGTATGTATATATATATGTATGTATATATATATGTATGTATATATATATGTATGTATATATATATATGTATGTATATATATATGTATGTATATATATATGTATGTATATATATATGTATGTATATATATATATATGTATGTATATATATATGTATGTATGTATATATATATGTATGTATATATATATGTATGTATATATATATGTATGTATATATATATATGTATGTATATATATATATGTATGTATATATATATATGTATGTATATATATATGTATGTATATATATATATGTATGTATATATATATGTATGTATATATATATGTATGTATATATATATATGTATATATGTATGTATATATATATATATATATGTATATATATATATATATGTATATATATATATATATGTATATATATATGTATGTATGTATATATATATGTATGTATATATATATGTATGTATATATATATATATGTATGTATATATATATATATATATATATATATATATATATATATATATATATATATATATATATGTACATATATATAAGCATGTATAAATGTGTGATTGTTTATATATGTATACGTAGATCAAAATTAAAAATCGTCGGTTAGATAAACAATCAGTAACAGGATCTACTCATCCAATCAATTATATACCTACTTACATATTCTTACGTACACGAACGCAAACATAAACATTTACGCGCGCACATCACAAAAACATGCACACGCACTCACACACATACACGCACACACAAACACACTCCCGTGCATACAAACAAGTAAACATACGCACAGTTACATCTATATTTTCCTACTTATATGAACTGTGAAAGGCGTTACCATACACGTCTGCAATAATGAATTTCTGTTAATGAAAGACTAATGTGATTTAATATACGTCAATGTATCTTTTTTATTGGTGTTGTATATTCTATAGGTATATCGATTGCTACAATACGTGAGATTTATGGTTTATGCGTCTTGGTATAACTAAGTCGTGTTTGTTGGGGCAGAGTTGTCGTACTGCGCCCCAAGTTATGGTTTACCTTCTATTTTTTTTTTATAAAGTGTATACTACTGCTTTTTCAAAATTAGGCAGCTAGTTTCTTAAAAAGTTTGATTTTTATAAATAAGCCTCTGTACATCATTATAAATTATCAACTAAGTAAATTTGAACGTTCCTACATTGTACTCACAAATACACGCGCACACTCATATATATAAATATATATATATATACGTACATACATATATATATTTATATACATCTATCTGTTCATCTCACTGTCTCTCTCTCTCTCTCTCTCTCTCTCTCTCTCTCTCTCTCTCTCTCTCTCTCTCTATCTATCTATCTATCTATCTATCTATCTATCTATCTATATATATATATATATATATATATATATATAATAATATTATTAGGGACAAAATCCAAAATTACAGGTAAAAAACTCAATTAAAATCAATTTATAAAAAATTAAATTGAGCCTTATAGATAAAGTATATATAAAATATATATAGTTTTAGGGAAAATAACCAATTTTCAAGAACTCATCGATGAAAATCCACTATCACATATAGAAAAATTAATAATTAAAAGCACAATAAATGAGTATAATATAAAGTAAAGTAAATATCATAAGATAAATATAATAAAAAGATTACACGTGTTTCATAACCAATTTTCAAATAGAAAAGAAATTTAAATCGATTAAAATCAATTGAAATTATCTAAAATAAGTTCTATTCAAAAATATAGCTACTCGTCAGATCGTAAGTAGAACAATAATTAGATATATATCTCAACCAACAATAAGTACCAAATGAATTAATATGATATACTTATTATATAAAGATAGAAAAATTATTTAAAAAATATCATAATATCAAAATAATAACCATTCAATAATCATCCCTTCATCCATAATAATAACATGTATATTATATACAAAAAACATCTTACCTAAATTATCATTGTTTTAAATTATCATTGTTTTAAATACAAGTTGAACGAAGTTTAAGTTTAAAATAATAATGAAGATAAAATTAGTACATATTTAACCGGTGTAATAGTTAAAGCTATACTATTTAAAGCTAAAGACGTTTATTTAATTATGATTAAAGATCAATTGAATAATAGAAAAATACAAGATTATTTATTTCTACAAACGTAATAATAAAAAATATGAATGAAAAAATTATGAATGGAAAAAATTATGAATGAAAAAATTAGGAAAGAAAAAATTATTAAGAATAAAAGGTTAAACTTTATATATATATACAAAGTTTTGATTTAAAAAAAACTTTAACGATATTATAAACTATAAAGATTAATAATTAATCAAATAATATTAATCAAAAATAATCGAAAATATATCAACACTATTCCAATCGAAGTTCTAATATTATGTTGAAATGAAACTATAACTCCTAAATAATATAGTGTTAAATAAGTTATCTATTAAAATAATCTATAAAGAACCAAATGAATAGTATAAAAACAAGAATACATATTATTTTCAAATAGTAGAAAATCTTTAGCAAAGTGAAAACAGTACTTATCCAAATTTTTCCGTAATTCAAACTGAAAAACTAAGACGTTATCTAATAGCTATAGCGTTTTAAGCAAGAGTTCGCGCGAAAATACTACGTTAAAAAAGAACGTTAAAATAGAGAATAGAATACGAAAGCATGAATGAAATAATAATACTTAAATAAATGAATGAAAAATTTAAAATTTATATAACTAACAACATAAAAAGAACAAAAAACTATAGTTATCTTATAAAACATATTAATAAATATTAAATTCTAATATATAATAAATAAATAAAAATATTAATAGTCGTAAATTAAATAATATTATGAAATAAACTAAAATACTACTATTGATTTAGTCTTATCAAAATCGTCGTGTCATTGTAATATAAAACCTTAAACTTACTAAAAAAATTAACCTACCAATAAAAACAAAATATAGCTATTAGAATAATTAAATAGATACCCCAACACACATCCTAATACATACATACATATATACATACATACATACACATATACATATATATATATATATATATATATATATATATATACATATATATATACATATACACATATACACATATACATACATACATACATACATACATACATACACACACATATACATACATACACACATATATATATACACTTACATGCATATACAAATATACATACAAATATACAAAATAATATACGTATATACACACAACATACACACATATATACACATAAACACTAATAAAAGCATATACATAAATAAAAACATACATACACATATATACATAAATACACACATATATATAAATACATATAACACATATAGACCAAAACATACATACTACCATAAATATATATATATACATAAATATATATCTACACATACACACATGTACCTACCAAAATATACATATAAAAACAAATACACTCATACACACATATAAAAATAAAGCATAATATATATAAATACACACTCATCCTCACATGCTCTCAAATATACATATTATATAGATACACATATACAGACATATATACATACACATAAAAATACACATATATATACAGAAAAAACATGCATATACATATACATATATACATATACATATATACATATATATACATATATATATACACACATACATAAATATATATATATATATACACCCATAAATATATACACCTACTAATTTATATAGACAAATTCCACACACTCACATATATACTTATACCCATATATATACATATATATACACATTTACATAATTACATACATAAATAGACATATACATATACACAAAAATACTCATAACTATATATATAAAAAATATACAAAATATACAAAATATACACACAAATAAAAATTCACTCAAATAAATATATAAATAAGGAAAATTCTAAAACAAAACTACACTCACGCACTCACTCACACGCACAATATATATATAAATATACATCTATACTCACAAGTATATATCTTTATACATACATGTAAATACAAATATACACTCAATATACACAAACATATATTAAAAAAAAAAAAAAAAAAAAAAAAAACCACATATATATATACTTAAACCTATATAAATACATACGTAAACATATATACATACACCTAAAAATATACATACATACTAATGCTTATAGACTAAAACACACACCCTCAATATATACATGTACATGCATATACACATACCCATATAAACAAAATAAATAAAAATTATTAGCTAAAGTTTTTATATAAATAAAGTAGTTTATGTCTACATTTTATTTTTCGTTCATCAAAAGAATTAAGTAAATTATTATCCTTATGAAATAATATCTCTTTAAATTCATTATTACATAAATTACAAAAGTTATTACCTATATGATAGGATTTAGCTTTACAAACTATCTCCCATTTTAAAATATATTTAATATTTTTAGCTTTAAGTTCCCAAATATATTTACTGAGGCCAGTAGAATTAATTAAATTTCTATTCTTAAATGAGTGCATATGTTGAGCTACTCTTAATTTAATTTTATTAGAAGTCGAACCTATATAAATCTTATTTAAATTATAACCATAATGTTTATTTTCATTCAATAATTTCACTATACATTTATACACTACATCTTTCAAATTACATTTATTATTAAAATTACATTTAGTTTTATCTAAACATGTACAATTAATTATATTCTGGTCAACATTATTACTATTAAAATTAATATTAGAATAATTATTAAATTTAAATTTGTAGTAATTATTTAACTTAAATTTATTAAAAGAAGAGATAATATTAGCAACATTATTAGTAGTGGAATAACCTACACCAAAATTATTTTTAGAAAAAATATAATGATATTTTTTATTATCTTTAAGGAATAAATCAATAACTTTAAAAACTTCATTAATAATGTTAGTTTTAACTTGTACACCGTATGGAATAATTAACCAGAGTTTGTTCTTATTATAGATATTATTGAATTTATTATTCGTATTATTAAATTTATTATTGTCATTAAAAAAATTAAAATATTTAAAATTGTTACCATTAAAATTAAGTTTATGTTTAGGTAATTTATTATAATACCAATTGTTCTTATTATTCTTATTATTACCTAAGAAGACATTATCATGAGTATAAAAGTTATGTTTATTACAAAGGTCATTATTATTATAATTATTATTACTACTATTATAAAAATAATTCGGATTATTAAAAAATTTTATATTATTAGTATATCCCGCTTCTTGCAGGGCTTTATTATAATAAGGTGCATGTTTTTCAAAAATCTCTATATTAGAAGATAGTAAAGATATTCTCTTACCTATAGTAAAAGTTAAGGATTTTTTAACTGAGGGTGGGTGATTGCTTTTAGCATGAATGTATTTAATATTTTCATTAATCTTATGGTAAGGTTGGGTATTACCAGTAGATAAATTAAAATTAGCATCTAAATAATTAACGTTATAATACTCATTATAAATGGTAATCTTTAAACCATTTCTTTTAAAAAAACTATATATTCTCTTCTTATATAATTCTAGTTGTCTATTAGTGCAATTTTTAGTAAGTAATAAAAGGTCATCCCTATATAAACCACCCTCCAATTTTAAGTTTTCAAGTTCAAGTTCAGATAATAAATATATACCTACTAAATCAGTTACCTGTGCTGAATCAGGCGCCCCCATTGGTATATCAAAATAATCTCTGGTATCTTTTCTAGCCCACAATTTATTATCATATTTAATCAATGATTTTCTAGCCATTTTAACTACTTTTACTTCATCGTTAGTCATACCTACTTTCTTCATAGCAAAAATTAGGGCCTTATTTAGTACAATTTCATTTATAGAAGAATAATAATTGTCAATATCAATTTGAATAAATTTATACCTATATTTATCATTAAAACTATTAAACCAATTTAAAGTATCTACTGTGGAATTCCATAACTTAAGATAATTAATTCCATTTAATTTGTTAATATATTTATCTAAAATTATTTTACTTAATTTACCTAGATCTGACTTACAAGGACAAATAAGCCTAACTTTAGGGTCAGAATAAAAATTATCTTTATGGTCTTTTAAAGTAATTCTAGGGTGCATCGGTACATAAGGTTCTGTCTTACTATCAAGTTCGTATTTAAACATTATTAATTTAGAGGCCTTATTAATCAAATTTAAAGTATTTTCTGGAACTATCTTATATTTCTTATTAATTTCTTTCTCTAATAAATGATCATATAGTTTTACATCTAGTTTATATAAGTTCCTAGTTTTATCAGATTGTACAATAATACCATCCATATTTCTAAATTGTTTAATTTTAATGGCTAAATTTCTTAAATAATCATTATGTCTATTTGGATATTTATGAAATTTAATATTTTTCACTACTTTCCAAATACTATCCTCTAAAATTTGTAAATCCCTATTATACGGTGGTTCTTTTCTGGATTTAAATTTAGAATTAATGTAATTTAAATTATCTACATCATGAACATTAGTAATATTATGAATATTATTAAAATAAGCTTTCCATTTCATTCTAGTAATAAATTCTTTAATATTAATAAGTTTCAAAATATATTCCTTTCTAGATGGTATGGGGATATCCTTCAAAGATGAATTCCAAAACAGTGGCTCAATCCTACCTGTAAATTCCATAATCAACGAAAAATTGAAAGTTAAATACAAACAACAAACGTTAATTATAAATTAGAAAATAATAATAATATTATTAGGGACAAAATCCAAAATTACAGGTAAAAAACTCAATTAAAATCAATTTATAAAAAATTAAATTGAGCCTTATAGATAAAGTATATATAAAATATATATAGTTTTAGGGAAAATAACCAATTTTCAAGAACTCATCGATGAAAATCCACTATCACATATAGAAAAATTAATAATTAAAAGCACAATAAATGAGTATAATATAAAGTAAAGTAAATATCATAAGATAAATATAATAAAAAGATTACACGTGTTTCATAACCAATTTTCAAATAGAAAAGAAATTTAAATCGATTAAAATCAATTGAAATTATCTAAAATAAGTTCTATTCAAAAATATAGCTACTCGTCAGATCGTAAGTAGAACAATAATTAGATATATATCTCAACCAACAATAAGTACCAAATGAATTAATATGATATACTTATTATATAAAGATAGAAAAATTATTTAAAAAATATCACAATATCAAAATAATAACCATTCAATAATCATCCCTTCATCCATAATAATAACATGTATATTATATACAAAAAACATCTTACCTAAATTATCATTGTTTTAAATTATCATTGTTTTAAATACAAGTTGAACGAAGTTTAAGTTTAAAATAATAATGAAGATAAAATTAGTACATATTTAACCGGTGTAATAGTTAAAGCTATACTATTTAAAGCTAAAGACGTTTATTTAATTATGATTAAAGATCAATTGAATAATAGAAAAATACAAGATTATTTATTTCTACAAACGTAATAATAAAAAATATGAATGAAAAAATTATGAATGGAAAAAATTATGAATGAAAAAATTAGGAAAGAAAAAATTATTAAGAATAAAAGGTTAAACTTTATATATATATACAAAGTTTTGATTTTAAAAAAACTTTAACGATATTATAAACTATAAAGATTAATAATTAATCAAATAATATTAATCAAAAATAATCGAAAATATATCAACACTATTCCAATCGAAGTTCTAATATTATGTTGAAATGAAACTATAACTCCTAAATAATATAGTGTTAAATAAGTTATCTATTAAAATAATCTATAAAGAACCAAATGAATAGTATAAAAACAAGAATACATATTATTTTCAAATAGTAGAAAATCTTTAGCAAAGTGAAAACAGTACTTATCCAAATTTTTCCGTAATTCAAACTGAAAAACTAAGACGTTATCTAATAGCTATAGCGTTTTAAGCAAGAGTTCGCGCGAAAATACTACGTTAAAAAAGAACGTTAAAATAGAGAATAGAATACGAAAGCATGAATGATATAATAATACTTAAATAAATGAATGAAAAATTTAAAATTTATATAACTAACAACATAAAAAGAACAAAAAACTATAGTTATCTTATAAAACATATTAATAAATATTAAATTCTAATATATAATAAATAAATAAAAATATTAATAGTCGTAAATTAAATAATATTATGAAATAAACTAAAATACTACTATTGATTTAGTCTTATCAAAATCGTCGTGTCATTGTAATATAAAACCTTAAACTTACTAAAAAAATTAACCTACCAATAAAAACAAAATATAGCTATTAGAATAATTAAATAGATACCCCAACACACATCCTAATACATACATACATATATACATACATACATACACATATACATATATATATATATATATATATATATATATATACATATATATATACATATACACATATACACACATACATACATACATATATACATACATACATACACACACATATACATACATACACACATATATATATACACTTACATGCATATACAAATATACATACAAATATACAAAATAATATACGTATATACACACAACATACACACATATATACACATAAACACTAATAAAAGCATATACATAAATAAAAACATACATACACATATATACATAAATACACACATATTTTTTTAATATATGTTTGTGTATATTGAGTGTATATTTGTATTTACATGTATGTATAAAGATATATACTTGTGAGTATAGATGTATATTTATATATATATTGTGCGTGTGAGTGAGTGCGTGAGTGTAGTTTTGTTTTAGAATTTTCCTTATTTATATATTTATTTATTTGAGTGAATTTTTATTTGTGTGTATATTTTGTATATTTTTTATATATATAGTTATGAGTATTTTTGTGTATATGTATATGTCTATTTATGTATGTAATTATGTAAATGTGTATATATATGTATATATATGGGTATAAGTATATATGTGAGTGTGTGGAATTTGTCTATATAAATTAGTAGGTGTATATATTTATGGGTGTATATATATATATATATTTATGTATGTGTGTATATATATATGTATATATATGTATATATGTATATGTATATATGTATATGTATATGCATGTTTTTTCTGTATATATATGTGTATTTTTATGTGTATGTATATATGTCTGTATATGTGTATCTATATAATATGTATATTTGAGAGCATGTGAGGATGAGTGTGTATTTATATATATTATGCTTTATTTTTATATGTGTGTATGAGTGTATTTGTTTTTATATGTATATTTTGGTAGGTACATGTGTGTATGTGTAGATATATATTTATGTATATATATATATTTATGGTAGTATGTATGTTTTGGTCTATATGTGTTATATGTATTTGTGAATTTTTATTTGTGTGTATATTTTGTATATTTTTTATATATATAGTTATGAGTATTTTTGTGTATATGTATATGTCTATTTATGTATGTAATTATGTAAATGTGTATATATATGTATATATATGGGTATAAGTATATATGTGAGTGTGTGGAATTTGTCTATATAAATTAGTAGGTGTATATATTTATGGGTGTATATATATATATATATTTATGTATGTGTGTATATATATATGTATATATATGTATATATGTATATGTATATATGTATATGTATATGCATGTTTTTTCTGTATATATATGTGTATTTTTATGTGTATGTATATATGTCTGTATATGTGTATCTATATAATATGTATATTTGAGAGCATGTGAGGATGAGTGTGTATTTATATATATTATGCTTTATTTTTATATGTGTGTATGAGTGTATTTGTTTTTATATGTATATTTTGGTAGGTACATGTGTGTATGTGTAGATATATATTTATGTA
>NC_142934.1:7616611-7639111 GCF_046866305.1 Octopus bimaculoides | reverse complement strand
AAAAAAAAAACATAGATATACATCGAAACTTAATGCCGGCTATTTAGTTCTCTTTTTTTTTAAAGTACTTATAGTAATTTTAAAATGATAAGAGCAAATTATATTTTGAATGAAATATATTTTTCAATTTACTTTCAGGCTATCATTTTATAAGGAAATATTAATGTGAATGGCAACACATCAAAACTTTATCTGCACTAATTTTGTTAACTGACATATTAGAGTTTTCTGACATTAAAAACAGAATTATTTTTCAGACGAAGTACATTTTTATATTTTCTATGTACGCATTTGTGTGTTTGTCGGCTGCGACGACGAGGGTTCCAGTTGATCCGATCAACGGAACGGCCTGCTCGTGAAATTAACGTGCAAGTGGCTGAGCACTCCACAGACACGTATACCCGGAACTGCGCGATTGGAAAGCAAACTTCTTACCACACAGCCACGCTTGCACCTATAGGCGTATGTGGGCAATTGCCCCACAAGACAATTATACCCCACCCCTAGGACAAGTCCTCTCGACAACTACCCCTAGGACAATTACCCCTTCTCTAATATATGAAGAAGTTTTAAATCCTCATCTGTTGTCCTCAGGGTAAATGTCCTTGTAGGGTTATTGTCCATGATTCCCTATAGGTGTCCCAGACTCCCTATAGGTGATATATATCTATCTTATAAAGGCGGCGAGCAGGTAGAATCGTTAGCACGCCGGGCGAAATGCTTAGCGGTATTTCGTCTGCTGTTATGTTCTAAGTTCAAATTCCGCCGAGGTAAACTTTGCCTTTCATCCTTTCGGGGTCGATAAATTTAGTGCCAATTACGCACTGGGGTCGATGTAATCGACTTGATTCCTTTGTCTGTACTTGTTTGTCCCCTCTACGTTTAGCCCCTTGTGGGCAATAAAGAAATAGATATATATCTTATTCATTCAACCAGCTTTAACTTGGTTTGAACGGATGCAGACTCAAATTTATATCAGGGTATACAAAGAGCAGATGTACGAAAATATATCGTAGTGGCACTCCGTCGGTTACAACGACGAGGGTTCCAGTTGATCCGATCAACAGAACGGCCTGCTCGTGAAATTAACGTACAAGTGGCTGAGCACTCCACAGACAACGTAATTCTCAGGGATTCAGCGTGACACAGAGTGTGAAAAGGCTGGCCCTTTGAAATACAGGTACAACAGAAACAGTGAAAGAAAGTTGTGGTGAAAGAGTATAGCAGGGTTCACCACCACTACCCTGTCAGATCCTCGTGGAACTTTAGGTGTTTTCGTTCAATAAACACACACAACGCCCGGTCTGGAAATCGATCCTACGGTCGCAAGTCCGCTGCTCTAACTACTGAGCCATTACGCCACCACACAAAAATATATAAGTACAAAATGAAGACAAATAACAATTTCAAAGATAACACAATTATAATATATTTAACTTAAACTTTTTCAATATTTACATTATCTTTTTTTGTCCTCCAATAATTTCTGTTTATTTTAATTTCTTTCGTCTGTCCTTCTTCGTTAATTTAATTTCTTTATTTATTGTTTCTCTTTTTGTTTAATTTGAAAGTCTGAATCCATCCTAGATAAATGTTGGACAGAAAAACATAATGTCTAGTAGACATAACATACTGTTGTACAATTATCTAAATAATAACAGTAATGGTTTCAAATTTTGGCACGAGGCCAGCAATTTCGGAGGAGGAGTTAGGTCAATTACAGCGCTCGACTTATTTTATCGACCTCGAAAAATTGAAAGGCAAAGTCGACTTCGGCGGAACTCAGAACGTAAAGACGGACGAAATGCCGTTAAACATTTTGTTCGGCATGCTAACAATTCTTATCTACTCTAGGCACAAGGCCCGAAATTTGGGGGGAGGGGGCCAGTCGATGACATCGACCCCAGCACGCAACTGGTACTTAATTTATCGACGCTGAAAGGATGAAAGGCAAAGTCGACCTCGGCTTGGAACTGCACGAATTCTTCGCAAGGTTCTTGAAGCATGTCCAGTAAAACAAGTCTGGCACTTTCTGTCATACCCAACAATATAAGCTTTGAGTTTTCATATAATAATAATAATAATAATAATAATAATGGTGGTGGTTTCAACAATTTCGGGGAAGTTGTTAAGTCTATTTCATCGATTTCAATGTTCAGATGGTACTTAGTTTATCGATCTCAAAAGAACGAAATTTGAACTCAGAACGGCGTGCTAACGATTCTGCCACCTCGCCGTTTTCACTTATCATACAATATAAATGGGTTTCGTTAAGGCGGTGAGTTGGCAGAATCGTTAACACGCCGGGCAAAAATGCTTAGCAGCATTTCATCCCTCTTTACGTTCTGAGTTCAATTTCCACCGAGGTAGACTGTGCCTTTCATTTTTTTTCAGGATCGATAAAATAAGTACCTGTTGAGTACAGGCGTCGATGTAATCGACTTACTCCCTCTCACAAAATTGCTGGCCTTGTGCCAAAATGTGAAACCAATATGATTGTCTGAAATAAAGTGATAGATTGTGGCACACAAAATAGCAATTAAAAGTCTTATGTTTTATATATCATTTTTATTTGTTTTTATTTTTTCCATACCTAATCCAGAACTCACAGTTCCGAATTCAGTTCACACCGGGGATTAATGAAACGAGTACCTGTAATATACTGGTGCACAGTTAATACACTAAGAAACTCTATACCTTATGACTAATAACAAACACACATGAAAGGATAATCTGTGGCAGGAACTCTAAAATGATCTGAGTACACAAACTAACTTTGACTCCCAGATGTACTCAATTTTATTTCATTGATATTATTATTATTCATAGTAATGGCATGAACATCACAACTCTTCGTGTGACTTTCAATTAAATGCTTTATTCTTTATCTTGTTTCAGTCATTGGATTGCAGCCATAGGCACTGCTTTGGAGGGTTTAGCTGAGGAAATTGAACCCCTATGTATTCTTTTCTATTCTAGGCACAAGGCCCTAAATTTTGGGAGAGGGGGCCAGTCGATTAGATCGATCCCACTTACACAACGGGTACTTAATTTATCGACCCCCAAAAGGATGAAAGGCAAAGTCGACTTCGGAGGAATTTGAACCCAGAACCTAAAGACAGACGAAATACCACTCAGTATTTCGCTCGACGTGCTAACGTTTCTGCCAGCTCGCCGCCTTAAAACATTTGTATAAAATGTCACGCTTTGGAATCGAACCCGAGATGTCATAATTGCGAGAGAAATTTTTATCTCATTTGGTTATACTGTATCCCCGAAACAGTAATTGAACCCCTCGGTATTTTTAATGTTTGGTACTTATTCCAGTGGTCTCTTTTTTTTTTTTTTTTCAAACCACTAAATTATGGGAACAGACACAAACCAACACCGGTTGTCAAGTAGTACCATCCAATCTGATGGTGTCAACAGCATCGAAAATATAAACGCTGCTGAGGCTTCCACACAGTTTCCATCTACTAAATTGGTCAGCCCAGTCCGATAGAAGACACTAGCACAAGATGCTGTACAGTGGAAATGAACCTGAAGCTATGGTACCATAGTGAACTTTTTAACAGCAAAGTCATGACTGCAAAACAATATTACATTCACTGGAATATTCTATAAATTCAAAGCTTGCAGACGATAGCAGTAAGTTTTATATCTTTTTATTTTCCTTTTCATGACAGTTAGAGGCCTCCCTAAAATAACTGCTCAACTATGAAATGAATAAATTGCTATTCTTGTTTGGCCCTTGGTTGGCTCCAGTTGAGTAAACCTGCAGTCATGGGCATTAAAGCCATAATCATCTAGTTATTTTCTGAATGAGACAACTGGACGCAGTTGTTTGTATGCTGACGATCTGGCACGGCTAATTGAGCATTAAACCTGTTTTGGTAACAGTGCTTTTTGGCACGAGAGGCAAACACACGCGCACAGGCAGAAATATGCACGTATAGACAGAGAAATATGACAACTTATTTATTAAACGTGACATAAACACTTTTCCTCTCCTCATACACAGGAAGGGATATATGCTTACACACATAAATAGAGAGGATAAGAAAGGAAGAGAGAAGTGAGGAGAAGAGAAGTGGGGAGAAGAGAAGCATTAAAGCGTCTGCTGTCAAATAAGTCAGCGTCTAATCAGCAACACTGAATAGGCAGCGCCAAAACGGCTGTGCCAAAACGTCCCATAGCCAGTTATTTTTATAAGATATTGTGCATTTTGGACCACATTGTACTTGATATATTTACGTATTGGTCCATTTTTTGAAGACAGTGTCATGTGATTTGGAGGAGGGAGACTGCATGGATGGTCCCTTGTTTGGCTCCAATTTAGTCAGTTTGCTTAGATAAGTAGAATGGGAATCGATATTTGCGAATTTTAGATCAACAACCAAGATCAAAGAGTTTTAATTATTTTATTGGTTTTTTGAAGATGCTGTGGTCATTTATTTCTATTTTTGGCTTCTACACTGATATTTTTCTGTTTCCAACGGCACTATTCATACACTGTGTATATATATATATATATATATATATATATATATATATATATATATATATATATATATATATATCTGTGTATGTGTGAGTGTGTGTACACACACACATACACACACTGATATTGAAAAGATTAAGAGGTTTCATGAGAGTAAATTTATATTAAAAAGCATAAGAGAAAATACTTTCATGGATGAAAGTATTTACATTTTCATCAAAATATGCTACCGGTTTCAATTGCTTAAAATAGTTAAGTCATGCTGAAATAAAAGGAAAACTTAATTGAACTGATATCATGAGATTTTAATTTATTTCAATTTGATTTCCTTCCAATTTCAGCAAGATTAAATCATCTTTTTAAATGAGTACAACCAGCAGCATATTTTGATAAAAGTATAAATACTTTCTTTTATCCATGATAAATTTCTCAACGCATTTCTTCTTTTAGATCTTATATATATATTATCTGAGCATGAAACTTATGGTAGCTCACATTTCAATCCTGTGTTTATTATAATACAATATAATATAATATTGTATATATATATATATGAGAGAGATAGAGTGACATATGTATATAATACATATATATATATATATAATATTTAATTCACAATTGTTAGTCCAAGGAAAATATATATCGTTTGGTCTATGGCACTTCAAGAAAATAGAGATATTTTGCTAGTCTAAGAATTTTGGATTAAATATTTTATTCACTCTCAGACTTTGAGTTCTTTATTCTAAATGGCTGGACATAACTTCTTTTGAATTTGTCACCCCCTGGAATGAATATATATGTACATATATATACATATATACACCTTTTCTTTGACTTACGACCGTGTTCCATTCTGACTGACCAGGTTGTAAGTCAATGTGGTCATATGTCAGATTTATATTTTTCAACACTATTTTCATTCAAATGCAATTGATGCTTGAAAGCGACTGCATGAGAGACAGTAACAGGCTGTGGATGCCTGGGTCTGAGGGAGTCCTGCATTTCCAGATGCTGCCATAGCTATCGTACGCACAGCTGCCTAACGTCCAAAAATCAATTTTCTTATTTATTTAAATATTCTATAATTATAAACATAATTATAATTTGGGGTCAGCTAATTGCCTCGCCATGCACTGAATTTAGAAATAGGATTTAAAATGCCTTTTCTACTACCATAAAGATCTCCCAGACGTGTTACTGTTTGGGAGAGCTTTATGGTAGTAGAAAAGGCATTTTAACTCCTATTTCTAAATTCAGTGCATGGGCAGGCAATTAGCTGATCCCTAATTATAATTATGCTTATAATTATAGAATATCTGTATAATTTAACCTAAAAAGGTTATTTTAATGTACCGAACTACTTGGTAAAATTATTAATTATTAATTGATGAATTGGTTAATTAATTTTACCCTTTTATTATTATTTTTTATTTATTTATTTATTTTTGTGATTGTAGGTGCAGACGGCCGTAAGTCGAGGAGAAGGTGCATACATTTCTGTATGTGTGATTTTGTACTGATGGAAACAATGGTTGGACGAATTTGGATAATTCAAAATGCAGGGATTTTTGCAGGAATATTTGGAGCAAACATTTTAGTGTTGCCTGTTGACATTGCTTCATAAATGCTAACCATTTTTACTAACTACTACTAAAGCAGGAAAAAGTAGTATTCTAAATATCACAGCTGTTATAGAAATAAGCAAATAAAAGAACTGTGCCTAACCAAGGAACACTGCATGGCTTGTACCAATCACCAGTTTGGTTTCAAACCCATCACTAATTGCTTTTGCAGTTTTTTAAGAACTTAACTATTATGTTTCTCTAAACAAATTTAATGCTTAAAACTACAAAAAAACATAAAAACAATCTCCAACGTTGCAACAATTGTCATTCATGTTGGTTTGGGCTCAGGATTTCAATTTTTTTTTTTTTTGAGAAAGTAGTGGTTATGAATGAAGTGATAGTCAAGATGAGAACTTGTTTAGAGAATGGACTTGTTTGGAATAAGCATTTTTTTTTCTCCTACCCAACCCAATCAGTAAGACTCTATTGGGAAAATCACTAAGAAAGTCATTATCTAATAAAAAAAAAATGCTTAAAATATATATAACCTTCATCAGAAATGGTTTTGTTCATTGTGAAGGAGTCATTCATTGCCAACAAATAAGAGCACTGATGATTAGACAATTACGCATTGCATCTAAATGAGCAAATAAACTGTAACAAATTTGAAGACTATAACAATTTTCTCAGAAATGACAAATCATTTTGGAGGGAAATTAAAATATTGGAGAGAAGTTAAAATTAGTAAAAATAGATACTTTGAAAAAAATAACACAAATCTTTCAGAGAGAAAGAAAGAAAGAAAATAAGAGAAAATTAGAGGAAGAATGAGAGAGTAGAAAGGACTGGGGTAATATGAACCATTGTGTAACAGACTCAACAGTGTTCATCAAGTGAACAGAGGAGTGTTCATTTCATCAAGTGAACAGAGCAGTGTTCATTTCAATCAGTGAACTAAAAGTATGTCCATTGTACTCCAACAACCGATTCAGCATGTTGTTTTCACGGTCGCTTTCATCCAAAAGATCGACATTGAGGTCGATGGAAACGGGCCTTAAGTTTGACAGTGCTGGCTTTGGTAAAGGCCATGGAAGGGAGGTGCACAAATGGAACCGGTGAAGCTGGAAATAGAAATGAAAAACAATTATAATCAAAACGAAGCAAAAAGCAGAGAAGGTAATATTCATTATAATCACCAACGTCGTTAATAACTTTCATTTTGTGAAACTTTTTCTTTGAGTATTGTTTGTCACTGCATTATGTACTTTTCGCAAAAACTTTTAAATATATATACATACACACACACACACATACATACATATGTATAATATAAATAATATGTATATGCATATATATATGTATATGCATATATATATGTACACACATACACATATATATGGGTATAGGACGATATGAACTGTAAACAACATGAAATACGAAAACAAAAGAGTTGAATACATAAACAATGAGAGAAACAAATGGAAAACAGGACAAGTAACATAAAGAATGACCCTTCATCAGTTGCCACGCAATAACCAGCACTTGGGTATTAATAATTGGGTACACTACCAGCAGTATATTGGATAGGTACTATCCCTTAATTGGTTGACCTCCCAACCTCCAACTCTCATGGAAATATATATGTATGTGTATGTGTGTGTGTGTGTGTGTGTGTGTGTGTGTGTTTGACAGGTTCTATACAGCTTCCAAGCACCAAATTCCACTCATATGGCATTAATTAACCTCAACTTACATAAGAAAACACTTGCTTTTAGGCTAGTGTCTTGAAAAATGACCAAACCTGGAATTACACATTGCAAAACCAACTTTCTTAACCAACCAATCATGCCTACATCCTTCATACGCATAGCAATTTTTTCTTTTTTTTTTCTTTTTCTGTTTCACGTTGTGGTGAATATTTTGATATCATTATAGCATCAGGTTGTTGTAATAAACGCTCCAGAAGGAGGTGTATTTTACAAGAATGTCATGTGATTCTGTAATGTTTTATTGCAGCTGTCATGAATGCTGGCATAATCAATTCTGAAGACAATGGCAAAATATATCAAGAACTTGTATCCCTCTTATATAATATTACTAAACATGAAAATTTGGTAAATTTTTTTGTGTCTTCTCTTTTAGCATTTTTGTTGAAGTTTTTATCTGTATTTCTTGCCTTCCTAAACAATATGTTATATCTTCACTGCAGCAATTATCATTCGAAAAAATACAAAATCACCTTCATCATTTATTGTCCATGTTCCACGTTGGCAGGCATGGGGTGTCGGGTTTGACAGGATCCGATGTGCCAAAATATGGATCATACTCCAGTGTCTACTTTAGCATGGTTTCTGCAGCTGGATATCCTTCCTTATTTCTTTACTGCCCACAAGGGGCTACACACAGAGGGGACAAACAAGGACAGACAAATCCTGTGCAGGATTTATGGCAAGAAATTTTAGATCCCTTATTTATAATCTACAAAAGGGGAATCCACAAAGGTGTGATCTGAAATAAATTTGACTGCTATTTCTAACAGAGTAATCACATAGAGATCACCTCAGAGGTTTGATATGAACAGGAGTTTTTGATCTAACCACCCCCACCATTGTCTTTTGTTCAATTCCAAACAAAGATAATGGCAGCATTCATAATTATTTGCAATGAAACCTCGTAATAATTGAATAATAATCTTCAAAAATACATCATCTTCAAAACTATGCAGAATAATTCTATGAATAAGAAATTTCGGTAGAAGCATAATAATTCTTGCATCCATTGTTTATCCTGTCCTGATAAGAGGAATTTTTCAAAAAAAGAACTTCCTTGTCTGCAACTGATAAGTGCGAAATGTACACACATGTTTATACACACACACACACACACACACGCATAAAGACATTGGCATTGTTGTGCGGTTGAGAAGCTTGCTTCCCTTCCATGTGGTCTTGGGTTCAAGTTCCACCACGAGGCACCTTGGGCAAGTGTCTTCTAATATAGCTCCAGACTGAACAATACTTTCTGAATGGTACATGTAAAAAAAAAAAACCATGTCGAAACAAAGACACAGAAGTCTGGTGCAGTCTTCTGCCTGGCCAGCTCCTGTCAAACTGTCCAACCCATGCCAGCATGGAAGGAGGACGTTAAGTGATGATGATGATGATGATGATGAGGGTAATGATGATGATGATGATGATGATGAAGATCCTACAAAATCAGAAGTCTACTTGTTAGGATTCCTGGCTTTCAGCCAGGCGTGCCGGGGTTCAATTCTTAGCAATGGGAATGTTAATTTTTAAAAGGTGGTGGCCCCAGCATGGCTGCAGTCACATGACTGAAACAAGTAAAAGAATAAAAGAACACCAGAGCAGCATTGTGATTCTTCACTCTTGTAAGCTGGTCATGTGATTAGCTCTTTGCTCCTTCTTTCTTTATATATGCGACAGATTAACAATATAAGTCTTCTTCATATCTCTCTCTCTCTCTCTATCTCTCTCTCTCTACATATGTCTATCTTTCTCCTTTCTCTTTCTATAAGTAATAGCATTTCTCCACAAACCCCTTCTCTCTCTCAGCTCTACTTCTTATTCATCTCTCTACCTGCATCACACATCCATATTTCCCACCCCGCTTCACCTTCCTCTTTTCTGGCTTCTAGACATGAACACACACGTATATATATACCAGATACACATGTCCAATTCCATAGAGGACGTGTGTGTGTATGTATGTGTGTGTGTGTGAAGCATACAAATACAACAGATATATATATATATATATATATATATATATATATATATATATATGTCCACATACGAACACCCATTTGCTCACATGTATGTTTAAATATATATATTTATGCACAATCATTTATATATACAGAAAGAGAGAGAAGGAAAGGGATAATACAGAGAGACAGACAGAGATGGATGGATAGACAGACAGACAGATAGATAGATATAGGTAGGTAGATAGACAGATATATAGATAAATACACAAATAGATTGATAAATAGACAGACAGACATAGATAGAGAGAGAGAGACAGACACAGATAGACAGATAGAGAGACACATGAATAGATATGCATACATTAAACACAAACATAAATATAAATACACACATATAAATACACAAACACACACACACACACACATACCTGAACATAAGTGCGTCTGCACATGTGAGCCTACATGGTTGAATGGCTGCATGATTACATCACACTTACTGATTACTTGCCATTAAAAACTGACATAAAGTTTGCTACTGTTATAAAACTTTGATGTTAAACCATTTATTACTTATGAGATCCTATACATTTCCACCAATCTAAACATCCACAAATGTTATGATCAATAATTGTTAAACACTAACCATGAATGCTGTGATATCAACAATGTAGGCTTTGATCCTCGCTTATTAAAGGCCCCACTGACTGTTTATCTCAATAGATTTGCAAGAAATATTCATGATAGCCAAGGATGTATACATAAAATTATGCGGCGATATATATGTAAGAATTGTATGTGTGATATGCATGCATGTGCGTGTATGTGTGTACATAAATACATGTGGGTATCTTTCTCACTCTCTCGCTATATATATATATATATGTGAGTGTGTGCACATAGATACACACATACACATATATATGTATATATATATATATATATATATATATATATACAACCCATGCTAGCATGGAAGGCGGACGTTAAACGATGATGATGATACATATATTTACACACATATATACATAGACATCTATATATATATAGAGAGAGAGAGAGAGGGAGAGAGAGAGAGAGAGGGAGAGAGAGAGAGAGAGAGAGAGAGAGAGAGAGATATTTAATATACATGCATAGACATATATACATACATAAATATATACATAAATATACACGTGAGTGGTGGGGTGATGCCTGTGTATATATACATACATACATATATATATATATACATTCACATGTATCTATATATCATTATTACAATAGCACTTCCCTCATCTATACAAGTATATGTCAGGAAATCGTTTGTTAGTTTCTATTTTGCTCTTTAGCAAATATTTCTTTTCAACAGCTGGATGCTCCACCGACTGTGAACACCACAGCTAAGTGAAGTAGGAGTGGACTCTAATTTTGCTCAGTGACGCAAACGAAATCAAACAGATTAATATGTCTTGCTCAAAAGCCACAACAATTGCAGTTTTATGGCTTCAACCTGTAAGAATATGATTTGTACAACAGCATCTTAACCTGATAGCCATTCCTAATGTGCATCTATGTGTAAATGTCTGTCTATCTATGGATGCAGAAGAATATGTATATATGTAAATGTGTCTATTTAAGTTCTGCCAACAGCAGAAAAGTAGAGAAAAATTGAGGGTGAATTGTTAACCGATTTAATGTTGGCATTTAATATTTTATATATGCTGTTATTTGAACCACTCGGGCATCAGCTTTACTGCCTTTCTTCTTTTGTCAATATTCAGGTTATATATAATGTTATAGCACTGACAAGAAACAGGTCTAAAGATATTCCAAACGAGGAAATAACATAGCATTAAGTTGAATGCTTGCATTAAATCGTTTCATGGAAGCTTGTCTAAAGATATATATATATATATAGAGAGAGAGATATATAAATATATAAGTAGCTTGCTTACAAACCACATGGTTCCGGGTTTAGTCCCACTGCGTGGCACCTTGGGCATGTGTCTTCTACTATAGCCTTGGGCCGACCAAAGCCTTGTGAGTGGATTTGGTAGACGGAAATTGAAAGAAGCCCGTCGTATCTATGTATATATGTATATGTGCGTGTGTTTGTCCCCCTAGCATTGCTTGACAACCGATGCTGGTGTGTTTATGTCCCCGTCACTTAGCGGTTCGGCAAAAGAGACCGATAGAATAAGTACTAGGCTTACAAAGAATAAGTCCCGGGGTCGATTTGCTCGACTAAAGGCGGTGCTCCAGCATGGCTGCAGTCAAAATGACAAACAAATAAAAGAGAGAGAGAGAGAGAGAGAAGTAGCTTGCTTACAAACCACATGGTTCCGGGTTCAATCCCACTGCGTGGCACCTTGAGCAAGTGTCTTCTACTATAGCCTCGGGCTGACCAAAGCCTTGTGAGTGGATTTGGTAGATGGAAACTAAAAGAAGCCTGTCGTATATATGCATATATATATATGTATGTATGTGTGTGTGTATATGTTTGTGTGTCTGTGTTTGTCCCCGCAACATCGCTTGACAACCGATGCTGGTGTGTTTGCGTCCCCGTGACATAGCGGTTCGGCAAGGGAAACCGATAGAATAAGTACTGCTTTCCAAGCAGGATAATATTTCCTCATAGTCCAGATATGTTTTATGTCAAGGAAGACTGGAAACAAACAACCTCACTTGTATGATGGTGATGCTCATTTACAACCATCATGTGATGTCAGGACAATGATACACACAGATGTGCTTGCACATATACACACACACACACACACACAAACATGCTTGCACAGACATATGATGTATATGTCATTCCAAAATGTAACTATATGTGGATTGATGGCAATATTTTTCCTCTGTTTTTTCTCTTGGACTTTCCTCTGTCTCCTATTTCTGAAGAAGAGCTTTTGCTTGAAACGTAAAACACCCTTTCTTTCCTTCCCTGAACATCTTATTAATACTTTGTCTATACCACATCTTCACGCTGTTTTTTTTCTTGTGTATTTTCTTCCATTTTTTTTTTATTAACTATATATATAAATATATATACATAAATATATATATATAAATACACACATACACATATATATATATATATATTTCCTTTCAGTTTCCATCCAAATCCACACACAAGATATTGATTGACCTGGGGCTATAGTAGAAGACACTTGCCCAAGGTGTCATGAAGTGGGACTGAACCCAAGACCACATCTTATTAAAACAAACAGACAGACAGACATACACACACATACATACACACATATAAACGTAAATCACAAACAAGACATTCGTTAATTTGTTTGAAGGCTGGGTCAAGCTACTTCTATAAATTGCCAAGTTAAAATATTTTATATTAAGATTTTCATTCAACCATGATATAAAACACTGCAACACAAGCTGGGAAGCAAATGCCGATTCGTGTACAGGAACAAGTAGAAGCTGTTGAACATTTGTTATAATTGGAAATCATAAAGAAAGTTCATGTGATCGTTGCCATTGGTTGTAATGCCAAAGGAAGACGGCTACATTTGTGCGTGCATGCATGTGTGATTCGGTCATTGAACTGCAGCCATACTGAAGCACTGCTCCTTATTTTTCTAAGCTTGGTATTTATTCCGTTGGTTTCTTTTGCAGAGCTGCTAAGTTCCAGAAACGAAAAGACATCAACATCAATTGTTAAACAGTGGGGTGGGGTGGGACACACTCAGACACACACACATATACATACACATCTATGTTGATGATTAGTTGATTAATCATCAAGTCAATGTTCACTTGTTTATTTAGTAGCCTGATGAGTTGGGAGTTACATAACATATTATGCAATCTAACCAATTGTATGATGTTTATGTCACAATAAAGATTCCTAATGAAACAATTGTAGCAATACCAGACAATCCATTTGCCTGTTTCTATTATATATATATTCATCATCATTTAAAGTCCATTTTCCATGCTGGCATGGGTTGGACGGTGGTGGCAAACTGGAGTTGGCAGACTGGTGCATCCCCCAGATTCCAGTCTATTTTGGCATGGTTTCTATGGATCGATGCCCTTCTTAACACCAACCACTTTACAGATTGTACTAGGTGCTTTTACATGGGACCACACAGGCGTTTTTATGAGACTTCGTATGGGTGCTTTTACATGTCACCACAAAGGCACTTTTACGTGTCACTGCACAGGCACTAGAGTGGGATTCTTTCAGTTTCTGTCTAGCAAATCCATTTATAGGGTTTCAGTTGGCTGGGGGCTATAGTAGAAGACATATTCCCAAAATACCATGCTACGAGACTGAACCAAATGCAACATGGTTGGAAAAGAAGATTTTTGGTAACAAAACCTTATCTGCACCAATACAAAAGAAATATGGCTATTCAAAGAAGTTAAGGTCCAATACCTAATGTTGATTGGAACTTAAAATGGGATTACATTAATAGAATTAGTGGAGACACATGGCTTGTTAGAGCAGTGGGCTTGCGGTCAAGGGATCACAGGTTCGAATCTCAGACTAGGCAATGTGTGTGTTTATGAGTGAAACACCTAAGCTCTACATGGCTCCAGCAGAAGGTAATGGCAAACTTCTGCTGACTCTTTTACCACAAGTTTCTCTCACTCTTTCCACCTGCATCAAGCAGCGTCCCATCCAGGTGGGGAACTTATACTCCAACAAAACCAGGAAACCAACCCTTATGAGCCAGGGATGGCTCAAGAAGAAACAATCAACAACAACAACACTTATAGAATTAAATCCATCGTCTCATAATATAACAATATTTGGGCTGTCTTTAAAATAGAAATTACCAAAATAGATTCCGGTGAGGTCAATATGATAACTAAAACCTTTCAAGGCAGTGCCCCAGCATGGCTGTAGTCCAATAACTGAAGCCTGTCAAGGCATAGAAATGGTGACATGGAAATCATATTTCTCTTCAGTACTGGAGAAAAAAACCTGTTCACACCTTGCACTGCAAATCAAGAGATGATGCGGAGACATCAATGAAACTGGAGAGGTCAATGTCAGTGTGACACATGTGGGAATTATTATGGAAAGTGAAGCATCCTTTCATAAGCTATATTGCATAAACAGGCAGAAACCATATTGACCATGTTGACAGGAGAATGGAGAGGATAGGGAAGGGGAGGAGGAGGGTGGAGGTGGGGAAGAAGGGAAGGGGGTGAGGAGAAAGAATGAAGGACAAAGGAGAAAAAAAGAGAAGAGAAAGGAAAAAGAAGATGGAGAAGAAGTAGAAGTACATAGAAGTAAGAAGACAAGGAACAAGATGTGATAGGAGGAGGAGGAGGAGGAGGAGGCAAAAATGCAAGAGAACAACCTGAAGAAAAGACAAAGAACAACAACACGAAGAAGAAGAGCAACAACAACAACAGTAGCAGCAGCACCGGCTGCAGTTATTTAAGCATGGGCCTGGCTTACTGTACATTGAAGCTGCGAGTGTATGTTATTATTTCAGACTTAGATAAATAATATTCATTAGTTTCTTTTTGAAGTTCTTGATAAGCCAGGAGATTTGCTGATTGCTATTAGCTGTGCATTCCATAAATGTTTTGAACCGTAATGTTCAATACTGTCTGCTACTAAGTAAATCTTGAAGTGGTTCCAACGAACAGATTGCAAAAGATCAATCAAGAATTACATTAATACTTTTCGATTATAAGAACAAGAATTTTTGAATTATGAAATTAACTTTGGAGATTTTTAACGTAAACGAGAGGAACCGGTGGAAAATTTGCAATGTCATAATAAAGTTTCCATACATTAATTGAAGTTAAACAAGTCAGCTTCAACTCAGCAATGGCAAAAATTGTTGTACCAGAACATCTCAAGACTTGATATATTGTTTGGTCCAGTATCTGAATATTACATGTGGCGTTTGGGAAGTAAAAACACCATATTAATTTTGACGTAATGATCCTGCAACACTTTCAGGTGTCAAGGAACATTATCAAAAACTAACATTGCCATAAATAATAAATTCGTTCTGACATAATATTCTTTAACTGCAAAAGCAAATTGAGTGCCAAACCAATATTATAAGACAACTGCGGTGACCAAGGCTTTTGTGTTCGTTTTCCAAATGACTGGCGGCATTTCCTTATACTTCCCTTCCAAAGTTCTAGGATTTTCAAGACCATTATCTTTTATTTTATATTTGCTCCTGTGTTGGTGGCACATAAAAAGCACCATTCAAACTTGGTCGGTGCCAGTGTTACCTGACTGGCCCCCATGCTGGTGGCATGCAAAAAGTACTATTTGAGTATGGTCGATGCTAGTGCCACCTGATTGTTTCCCCCATGCTGGTGGCACATAAAAAGCATCCACTACACTCTCGGAGTGGTTGGCATTAGGAAGGGCATCCAGCAGTAGAAACCTTCCCAGATTATATTGGAGCCTGGTGCAGCCTCCCAGCTTGCCAGTCCTCAGTCAAACCATCAAACCCATGTTATCATGGAAAGCAGACATTAAACGATGATGATGTTCCTGCTGTTAGACCCAAAGCCACTTGGTTACAAAGTGAGCTTCTTAACCACACAGCCAGGCCTCTGTCAATTAATCCATTTTTTCAATAAATTCTCCATTTTTTTCCCCATCACTCTACCTCTGTTTTAACCCATAGTTGTTTCCATCACATTTCCTACATCACATTATGATCTTTGATTTAACTCTTAAAATCCAACATCATAGATATCTGCAGTGGTAGCCAAGTTCTGGACAACATGAAACTTTCATTCAAACAGTGTTGTTTAGGGGCCCAAAATTACAACTAAGCACTCTTCTGTGTAAGAAACAAAATTTAGTCTCATTTTAGAAAGAAAGTCTCTGTCAAAAGACTTCCTGTTTGCAGCATGCATGATTAGTGTTTGCATTTTATTGGGTCAATTTCTCTGGATGTTTTCAAGCGTAATGGTAATTGATACCTCAAGCAATGAGTAGAATTTGGTGATGCTATTTATTACCTCTGCCTTAGCAAAGGCGGATATATTGTTTTCAGTCGTATTTGTTTGTTTGTCTATAGACAAGATCTCTCAAGAACCACTGGATAGATTCCAATGAAACTTTCAGGGATGTTTGGCCTTGTAACTGGCAGGAACTGATTGGATTTTGGGATCGATCTAGTACAGGACAAGGATTCTGGATTATTTCTCCTGTTTTTTTACTTAAACAGAAAAAGCACTGCAAGACTTTAACAGATTCTAACTGAAAATACACTTGATTCACTCAGGTCCAAAGTTTGGCTTCTTAAAAACTAGGTTTCACTAGTTCCTGAACAATTGATAATATCCAACAGTATCCATTTCTAACTTCGTTGCCATATTCCTATACACTATCTTTGATTCAATCAATTTTGAAAATAATGAAGAATTTGGTAAAACTACGTTTGTCATTACCAAGGTGTTGTTTGGAACAAATTAACATGAAATTTTGATGGAAGGTTTTTTTAACTTAGATCACTTTCAAACAAGAAGACTGCATCGCAGAAGCAGAGGTGGGCCTAAGTGGATTGGCATCAAAAGGAGTAACTCTATTGTATAACTTTTATGGAGATCTAACCTTCCTCGCATGTGAACCAGCATTTTATTTCTAAATTTTGTTTATCATTTTTGCTGAGCAACAGATAATAAAAAGTTTCAAATACTAAAAATTTCTTCAAATGCTTGTTCTTTGTATAATGGCACCACGCAATGAAGAACTGTCATGGCGTCAGTTTGCTAACAAAATATAAATGAGCAGGAAATCTACAGAGACAATATTCAGCTTATATATATATATATATTTGTTGTTGTTTTGTTTTTCTTTTTGCATTTATTGATTTTCGTAAATAAATCAATCTATTCTAGCCTATTTTCAGTAAAAGCTGCAATATATAAAAGCAATGTTTGCATAAAATATATTATTAGTCAAGCATTTTATGACATTGTGCCCTTGAAAATTAGATGCCAATGAAGGAATAACGGCAGAATTTTCATATGTCTAATGCAGATAAAAGGCAAAATCATACAAATGTCAGAACATTTAGGGTAAGGGAGTCGATGGGGGATTCTGGAAAACCGTTTCTGTGTATATATATGTAACTGTCTATCTATCAAATAAATTGATCTACATACAAATCATCATCACCACCGCTACCGCCTCCATCATCATCATCATTTAATGTCCATTTTTCCATGCTGGCATGGGTTGGATGGTTTAACAGGAGCTGGAGCGCTGGAGCGCTGTCTAGGCTTTGATTGTCTGCTTTGTACATGGTTTCTTATTTCTTTACTGCCCACAAGGGGCTACACACAGAGGGGACAAACTCAGAACGTAGCAGCAGATGTAATACTGCTAAGCATTTCGTCCGGCGTGCTAACGTTTCTGCCAGCTCGCTGCCTAACATGGTTTCTACAGCTTTATCTGTGTGTCTGTATTTGTCCCCCATCAACATTTTACAACCAGTGTTGGTGTTTTTCAATACCCGTAACTTAGCAGTTTGGCAAAGGAGACTGATACAATAAGTACCAGGTTTTAAAAAGTGAAAGAATCCTGTCGAATGTGTGTGTGTATGTGTGTGCATTTGTTCATCAGTGCTTGACAACAGTGTTGATTTGTTTACATTCCCGTAACTTAGTGGTTTGGCAAAAGAGACTGATAGAATAAGTACCAGGCTTCAAAAGATAAAATTATAGAAGTACCGGGGTCGATTCGTTCGACTAAAATTCTTCAAGGCGGTGCACCAGCATGGCCGCAGTCTAATGACTGAAACAAGTGAGTGAAAGATAAAAGGAAAAAGGTGTGTGTATTACGTGTGTGTATATGTGTACGTTTGTGTAGACATCACATGAGGGTTGTAAATGAGCATCACCGTCATAGAAGCGAGGTTGTTTGTCTCGAAGCTTCCATGTCGGAAAACATGTCTGTCCACGGGGAAAGCATTGCCCTGCTTGGAAACAGGCGAGGGTTGGCAACGGGAGGGGCATCCAGCCGTAGAAAGCTCTGCTTCAACAAACTCCTTTCTGACCAATATGCAAATATGGAGAAGTGGACATCAAATGACGATGATGATGATGGCTGATACACACACACACAGACACACCCATAAGAGTGAGTGCATGGGGAGAAGAAGCCATAGTGAAACTTAGGTTCTCGTTGATGACCAGTTTGGGTGTTTCTGTTGCTAATGCAAAGAGTCAGCGCTAAGAATAATACCGTTCCCAGTTCTTCTCTCTCTCTCTCTCTCTCCCCAAAGACTTCGTTTGTTATGATTACTGGAAGATGATATCAAGGAATCAATAATGGGAATCCTCTTCAAAGACGCTTCTGACATCACAGTCATTTACACCTGGAACAATACATCGATCTCTGTTTGCATTAGGGTCTGTGTGCGTGTGTGTGTGTGTGTGTGTGTACATATTGATCTCGCTCTCTATATATGTATGTATGTATGTATTAGTTATGTGCAAATGTATGTATCTGTGTGTGCATGTGTGTGTGTGTGTGTACATATCTATATATCTCTGCCTCTCTATATATACATGTGGGGGGGGGGGGGGGGCAGGTGAGTGTGTGTACGTACATATTGATTTCTCTCTCTCCCACTCTATATATATATATATATGTATGTATGTATGTATGTATAGTTATACACAAATGTGTGTGTGTGTGTATACATATTGACCTCTCTCTCTCTCTCTCTCTCTCTCTGTGGTGGTGATGGTGGTGGCAGTTCTGGAAGTGGTGATGGTGGTTGGGGCTGATGGTGATGGGGGATGATGTTGGTGATAGTGATGGTGGTGGTGGAGGTGGTGGTTGTGATGATGGTGGGGGTGGTCGTCGTGATGGTGGTTGTGGCTGATAGTGACGGTGTTGATGACGGTAATGCTGATGACGATAAACAACAATAAAAAATAATCAAAAAGAAATTTTTTTTAAAAAACCCCAGCTAAATAATGGAAAAAAATATATAATAATAATAATAATAATAATAATAATAACAGGAATTAACATCAATTAAGCAACAGTTAAAACTAAAGCTGATAATATTAAGCAGGAGATTATCGTTGCTTCAGTGTGGCTTCTTTTCCAAAACACAACACAGAACTGAACGCAACTTGGATTGATCCAAATGACAAGTTTACAGCCAACTGGAAGCATTTTGCACGGGATTTCCATCTTGGAGAGCAAATCAGTCTCTCGGATTAGAAAAGCCAAGCTGTGATGTCTTCCAACATTAATTTAATTATATTAGGAACCTATTTGGGTAGGAGATTAAATCTTGTTGCTGCTGCTGCTGTTGTTTTTGTTGGTGGTGGTGGTGGTGGTTTTGTTTATCTTACTTGAGTGGAGAAAGTGTAAATAATGATGAAAATAATAATAATAATAATAATTATTATTATTATTATTATGATAATAATGATAAAAATGATGATGGTGGTGGTAATGATGATGATGGTGATGATGATGATAGTAATAATAACAATAATAATGGTGGCAGTGGTAGTGGTGGTGAGGGTGATGGTGGTGGTAGTGGTGATGGTGGTGGTGGTGGTGATGATAGTGGACGTGGTAGTGGTTGCAGTGGTGGTGATAGTGGTGGCAGCAATAGCAGTGGTGATGGTGGAGGTGGTGGTAGTCAGGGTGGTGATGGTGATGGTGGTGGTGGTGGCAGTGGTAGTGATAGTGGTGGTGGTGACAGCAGTGGTGATGGTGGAGGTGTTGCTAGTAGTCATGGTGGTGGTGGTGATGCTGATTGCATTCTGGTGTTTGGCAGAGATGGCAATGGTGGTACCGGCGGTAGTAGTGGTGGTGCTGGTGCCGGTGCTAATGGCGATGATAATGATTTATTTTCCTTTCGTATAAAGAAAATATAACATTCGGTAACGGAGGTGACCAAGATAACAGCTTTATCTGTTTTGATTCTATCGTGAGAAATATTCAATTAATATTACTTTAATGTAATAAACCAAAATTAGAAATGAATTGTTTTTTTGTGAACACAAGTGTACTTGCCAACACACACACACACACATATAAAGACACACACACATACACGATTATACTCAAATTCACACAAATACATACACAGACATGTTGAGTATTGCACACATATTTCTATTTATTTGCTTATCTTTTGGGGTGTTTTGTGTTATTTTTTTTTTTTTTTTTGCTAACATGTAAACATTTTGTTGTCCTCAGGCAAGAAATTCTGTGTTAAACCAAAGTTCCATACTTTGTCAGGTTGCCTAGACAACGCACTTACATCCTTCTATTGGCACGAAACATTTCCTGACCAAATTTTATCTCATGATCCTTCTGTCTAAAACTCTTCAGATCTACATGTAGAATGCTGCACATGGATGCAGTAATGGCTGTGTGGTTAAGAACCTTGATTTGCAACTATGTGACTTTGGGTTCCATCCCACAGCAAGGCACCTTGGACAAATGTCTTCTACAATAGCCATGGGTATAAGGCCCATGGCTCAGTGGCTCGAGTATCAGGCTCACAATCGATTCCTGAACTGTGCTGTGTGTTGTGTTCTTGAGCAAGACTCTTCATTTCACGTTGCTCCAGTTCACTCAGCTGTAGAAATGAGTTGCGATGTCACTGGTGCTAAGCTGTATCAGCCCCTTTGCCTTTCCCTTGGATAACACTGGTGGCGTGGAGAGGGGAGGCCGGTATGCATGGGCGACTGCTGGTCTTCCATAAACAACCTTGTCTGAACTTGTGCCTCAGAAGGGAACTTTCTAGGTGCAATCCCTCGGTCATTCATGACCGAAGGGGGTCTTTATAGAGGCAGGTATGGCTGTGTTGTAAGAAGCTTGCTTCCCAACCACATGGTTCCAGGATCAGTTTCCTGGCACAGCAACTTGGACAAGTGTCTCCTACTACAGCCTCAGGCCAACTAAACCCTTGTGTGTGTGTGTGTGTGTGTGTGTGTGTGTGTGTGTGTGTCTGTGTGTGTGTGTATCTTTCTGTTTGTCCCCAACCATTGCTTGACAACCGGTATTAGTTTGTCTACATCCCCATAACTTAGCGATTCAGCAAAAGGAACTGACAGAATAAAAATACCACACTTTAAAAAAACAATCGATAATACTGGGGTTGATTTGTTCAACCACACCGTTAAAGGTGGCGCTCCAGCTTGGTCGCAGTCCAATGGCTGGAACAAATAAAAAGCAAGAGAAAGACAATGATATGAAAGACAAAAAATGAAGAATATTTCTTCAGACAACAACCATTTGCTTCTGTTGCACTTCTCCATTATTTTCTCCTTCTACCAGATGAAGTAAAAAAACCGTTTTTGATTTTTTTCATGCCTGTTTCTGACATGCACCTTTTAGAAACATTTTTTATGGCTATTCTTATCTCAAGACATGCTACAAATGTCAAATTGCCTGTCAGAAAGTGTCCATTAAAGGTTAAACATAAACAACAATATGATTTATTGAATACATCACATAGTATATATAAATATGGCTGTCATAACTCAATCCATTTTGTAGAAACCAAACTGTGTACGTAACAATCTCTTGTTTTCCCTGCTCGGATGGAGTTATTCCTATGCTAACATTTTGTTTACTGTGCTCTTTAGGACACATGCACAAACACACACACACACACACACATATATATATATATATAAATATACACATATATACATATGCACACATATATATACTCATATATATATATATATATATATATATATATATGATGATAATA
>NC_142934.1:7600922-7608611 GCF_046866305.1 Octopus bimaculoides | reverse complement strand
GCATGTATATATATATATATATATATATATACATGCATATTTATATATATATATATATATATATATATATATACATGCATATTTATATATATATATATATATATATATATATATATATATATACATGCATATTTATATATATATATATATATATATACATGCATATTTATATATATATATATATATATATATATATATATACATGCATATTTATATATATATATATATATATATATATATATATATACATGCATATTTATATATATATATATATATATATATATATATATATATATATATATATATACGTATATGCTATTCACCGACCTGATGTGATAAATAAAGTCATATCTTTGTATGGTGCATCTAAAATTGATAAATTCCATTTTATCTTTTACATTCGAATATGATCGAATCTCGTTTCATTTTTAATTGTTTGTTGAGCACTTCAAATAAAAACTAACTTTGATGTGCATTGTGCAGTCCCTGCGTATTTAGTTACCACCCCACCACACACAAGTATCCACCCATCCAAATATATGAATATATATATTACTGCTGCGTTAAGGTAAGATCAATAAAGAAAGTACTCCATCCAGTGAGAGGTTGTTGTTGGCACTCCGTCGAGGGTTCCAGTTGATCCGATCAACGGAACAGCCTGCTCGTGAAATTAACGTGCAAGTGGCTGAGCACTCCACAGACACGTACCCTTAACGTACATCTAACTGAACACACAATATATACAGTATGTGTGTGTGTCTGTGAAGGCGGCGAGCTGGCAGAAACGTTAGCACGCCGGACGAAATGCTTAGCGATATTTCGTCTCTCATTACGTTCTGAGTTCAAATTCCGCCGAGGTTGACTTTGCCTTTCATCCTTTCGGGGTCGATAAAATAAGTACCAGTTACGCACTGGGGTCGATGTAATCGACTTGATCCCTTTGTCTGTCCTTGTTTGTCCCCTCTATGTTTAGCCCCCTGTTGGCAATAAAGAAATAAATATACTGTGTGTGTATATGTGTATCTCTGATGTTTGTATTTGTATAGATATGCACATATAGTTGGTTTGGGGATGTAAATTAATATAACCGATATTTTGTCATTGAAATTCCTTTGTTATTTGCAAGAATCTAACGGATCGTATTGGCATTTGATTTTGTTACGTAAAACACTTTTCTAGAACTATTAACGTGTTTGGTTTTTGCATACACACACACACATGCACACACTCATGCATACACACATGCTCACGCACTCGCATTCGATTCCACATGTTTTAGATTCTGTAGCGCTTCCGGTAGACTATCGTATATTTTAAATATTTATTCGCTTTTAGGAATAGAAATTTCATAACATTTTACACGGCTTCTTTTCTTTTTTTTTTGTATTCATAGTTTTATAATCTCGACATTTTTATTCTTTCTATTTCTGTGTCTAGTTACAAGTAATTTTTTTTCTCAACGGACATTATGTTGTCATGTTAGGTCCAAGCTTAAAAAAACAAAGTCCGTTTAACAAAGTCAATAGTTTTTTCAAAGAAATTCTTCATCTGTTTATATAATTTAATTCTACATCTTTTATCTTTTACTTGTCTCACTCATTGGACTGCAGCCATGCTGGGTTGCTTCCTTGGAGTGTTTATCTTTCATATTATATCTTTTACTTGTTTCATTCATTAGACTGCAGCCATGCTGGGGCATCGCTTTGAAGAATGTTAGTCGAACGAATCGTCACCCAGTGTTTGCTACTAGTTTTAAGCCTTGTACTTATTCTATCGGTTTCTCTTGCCGAACCGTTAAGTTACGGATATGTAAACACACAAACACCGGTTGTCAAGTAGTGATGGGTACTGACACAGACACAATAACACACACACACACACACACACGACGGGATTCTTTCAGTTTTTGTTAACCAAATCCACTCACGAGGCTGTATGTGTGTGTGTGTGTGTGTGTGTGTATGTGTATGTGTATTATTGTTTCCGTATTTCCCCCACCACCGACTAATAACCGATGTTGGTGTGTTTATGCCCCTGTAACCTAGCAGTTTGGTCCAAAGCGTTGTAAATGGATTTGGGAGAGGGAAACGGAAAGAAGCTCGACGTATATATATATATATATATATATATATATATAATTATTATAAGATCTGGTAATTAGTCATATATTAATATATTAATTAATATCGATTAATTATCAGGGGGCCAGACACAAGATGTGATCTATTTCTAGCGCATTAATTGTCCACGTTAGTGGTCGACGTTATTTTTTAAAATATATATATATATAGATATATAGATAGATATATAGGGCAGGGAATCGTCAATTAGTAATAAAATTAATAATTAACAATTTTGCCGGGTAGCCCAGTATGAAAAAACCTTATCGGTAAAATCATTTATAATCATAAATATATAGGGATTAGCAGGCTACTGCTAATCCCTATATATTTCTGATTATATATATATATATATATATATATATATATGCATATATGTGTGTGTGTGTGTGTGTGTGTGTGTGTGTGTGTGTGTGTGTGTGTGTCATTGTTTCCGTTTCTGTTTCCCGCAGCTACAATGCTATCATTTATTTTTTTTTATTGTTAAAAGTATTCTTTTCAACTGTCTACAAACACAGCCCGGCTGAAATAAGTAATGCATTCTTTCAGGAGTGAATAAAACATTCTCAAACTTGAGGGGATGGCCCCTGTAGATACTAACATGGGCCCCCATATATAGATTCTAATGGTGCAGGAGCCCACTTGCCATTAGGCAAATTGGCAAGCTGGTCAGTCAGCTACACACACACACACACTCTCTCTCTCTCTCTCTCTCTCTCTCTCTCTCTCTCTCTCTCTCTCTCTCTCTCTCTCTCTCTCTCTCTCTCTCTCTCTCTATATATATATATATATATATATATATATATATATATATGCACAGGGTGTTCAAAAACGGCAGTGAAACGGTCCATACTAAACCTATATGTGTGTGTATATACTTAATATACATAGTAAATATGTATAATTTATTAAAAGCTGAAGTCTCTTGAAATTCTAGCTTGCATTTTACGTTGACGATTGTTAAAATGGTTGAAGTCGGAAAGGTACGTGACGATACATAAGCAAAACTAGACTGAACTTCATCGAAATATTATCAATTATTGAGATTTTATGATTAGTCTTCAAGATTTTGCGGAAAAATGTCTAGAAAATTACGTCACATATTCATCTGTTCATTTTTATGAGCAGAATACATAATATATTTTATCTATTCACATTCAAAAATACGTGATATTTTCATGTTTTTTTACCATCTATATGTAAAACTCACGGAGTCAAGGAAGGAAGGTATTTTTAAATCAATCATGTAGGAAATAAACTATTTCAGCCTGTTAGTTGTTGCAAATTTACGATTAAATATTCATGTGTCTACATAGATTCATCAGTTCCAATATTTTGTTCAAAATTGCAAAAGTCCGGAAAAGGATGTTATATTTCTCTGAGAGACAAATGTATTATTTTCTTGTACATTAATGTCACGAGAGACGTGATCTATAAGAGACAATCAATTTTATAATAGTTGATATTATCAGCCGTTGGACTTCTCGATTTATTCGGAGTACGAGATGGTGGGGCGTATTTCTGCGTGCCAGGGTATCATATACTAAGCTCTATATATAGAGTCTGATAGGCAGACAGACAGATAGATAGATATATATATAGATAGATAGATAGATAGATAGATAGACAGACAGACTGATAGATAGATAGATAGATAGATAGATAGATAGAGGAGACAGAGAGAGAGAGAGGGGGAGGGAAGGAGAGAGAGCAGTAGGGAGGGATAGAGGTGAAGAGGGGGAGAGAGAAAGAGAGGGAGAGGGAAAGAGAGAGGAAGAGAGATAGAGAGAGGTAGTGAGAGAAGGAGAGATAGAGGAAGAGCACGAGAGGGAGAGGAAGAGCACGAGAGGGAGAGGGAGAGGAAGAGCACGAGAGGGAGAGGGAGAGGAAGAGAATGCGAGGGAGTAACTAACAGTCTTCCATAAAATCAGTGTAGATAAAAATAATTTAGTGAAGCAGCAAAAATATAAACATGAATATACTTTATAACGAAGACAGATAAAGGAATGTCTTTTCCCTGAATGTCCCAAAGCTTAGTCAATAATCAGCATCGATAAATCTATTGAGCTATTTATTGCTTAGGCCTTTGATGGTTTCAGTCTTAGATTGAGGACATGTTGGGATACCATCTTCAAGAAATTCTTCAATCAATAATATCGACCATAATACTTTATCTGGTATTTATTTGATCGATCTCGTGAAGAACGAAAGGAAAATCAACTTGAGCGCCAAGGGTTATATTTTGAACGGTACTCAACTTTACAAGGTTGTTCGATGCACCGATTTTGTTAACTGCACGCCGATATACACGCACAAACACATGCATATACACGTGTGTGTGTGTGTGTGTGTGTCCAGTTCGCTTCCGTACATTTTGCATTACCAAATTTCATTTTTAAGGCATTAAAAGGCAGCGAGTTGGCAAAACCGTTAGCACGCCAGACAAAATGCTTAGCGGCATTTCGTCCGACTTTACGTTTAGTGTCCAAATTCCACCGAGGTCGATTTTGTCTTTCATCTTTTCGGGGTCGATTTAAGGCGGCATGCTGGCCGAATCGTTAGCACGCCGGGCGAAATGCTTAGCGGTATTTCGTCTGCCGCTACGTTCTGAGTTCAAATTCCGCCGAAGTCGACTTTGCCTTTCATCCTTTCGGAGTCGATAAATTAAGTACCAGTCAAATACTGGGATCGCTGTCATCGACTGGCCTCCTCCTCAAAATTCCAGGCCTTGTGCCTATAGTAGAAAGAATATTCATACAAGTAAAAAAAGGCGGCGAGCTGGCAGAGTTGTTAGCACGCCGGGAGAAATGCTAAGCTGCATTCCGTCTATCTTTACATTCTGAGTTCGAATTCCGCCGAGGTCGATTCTACCTTTCATCCTTTCGGGGTCAATAAAATAAGTACCAGTTGGGGACAGGGGTTGATATAATCAACTTACTTCTCCCTTAAAATTGCTGGATTTGTGCCAAAACTTGAAACTATTATTTATAAATTTAAAAACAAAAAACTCAGAACTGAAAATTCAAATTAGTCAGATACGAAATTTTAGCAAGCATAGAAATAAAACCAAATTTTAAAATAATTAGAATTGATTAAATGCTATCAACATTCTCTAAGTGCATGAAAATAAAGCACAAATAAAACTTTTAGTTGATGGAAAATCAATGTTAACACACACCACAGGAACTGCCAAATTTAATTTAAAATGTATATAAATTTCTCCTTCCTCGCATCATTTTCACACAATATAAGCATCTCCAATAATTATGAACTTATCACAGTGCACCAGCTTTTTCTTAATGCCAACAAAACAACAATACAATAGCCGCCTTTAACCTACCCCATTAATTATTAATACCGTTTTTATTAGCAAAATTAGGTTTGACTTTAAACAGCAACGTGGGGCCTTTAGTTTGGAAGTTCCAAGATTCTGAGGAATGTAGAAATACCTCTTGGGTATTTCTGACCTGCAGCAGTAATAACCGTTAGGGTTAATTGGCATGTCAGCACGCTACAGAATTGCTTCTGTAAGACGGTCACGAACAAATACAGCCAAAGGACGTAGAGCAGATAAGGCCCTTCAGCTCTGTAGCTGCTCATCTAAGAGAAGATAACTCCATACAGATCCTACATCTTGATAACTACTGCGCTCATGGCAGTTGTTGTATCAGATCAAGATGAGAGAGTGGGATTGGCTCTGCACGAAACCACGCCCTCTATAATAACAAGCCCTTGCTGCCTTGTAGGGTAATTTATTGAGTGTTTCAGTCATGTACAAAGAATAGAATAAGTCCTGGGGTCAGTTTTGTTCGACTAAAGGCGGTACTCCAGCATGGCCGCAGTCAAATAACTGAAACAAGTAAAAGAATAAAAGAATAAATGAATAAAAGAATATCTGCCAATCTAATTGATTAGGTTTCATCGTCTCAACTCTTAACCCGAAAAAAGCTCCTTTAGTTGTTGGTCCGGTTCTGATGCTCCCCTTTGAATATCTTGGTCGGATCCTTGCAATTTCAAAATCCTTTGGCTTCTTTCCTTGCACGGTGTTTAAGACAAACGCCAATAATATACTGTATCGATTCAATCAATTAGGTTCAAAATCAATGCTCACAGTGCATTAATTGATTGACATTAACGCGGAAGTTATCGAATTCACCCCTAAATCAATAGAGGTGATGGAAACAATAATGTGGCAGACAAAATGTAGGATGGCATTTAGTCCGTGACTTCAAATCTCATCATCCTCTCATGCAACCAGATTAGATTAAATGAATACAAATAAACTGCAGACGATTCACTAAAATATAAACCGTACCACAGCAAAAATTGATCTTGCACGCGTGTACGAAAGCAAAATCTTATCGATCCCTGAAAAAAGAGAGGAAAGTCGAAACTGCTAGAACTTAAGCAAAATAAGGAATTGGGTGCTTAACTGTATGTGTTATCTCATTGCATTCTAACTTTGTTTCCATTTGTCACCATATTAATATATACAAGTGTGGAGGTGCAATGGCCCAGTGCTTAGGGCAGCGGACTCGCGGTCATAGGATCGCGGTTTCGATTCCCAGACCGGGCGTTGTGAGTATTTATTGAGCGAAAACACCTAAGGCTCCACGAGGCCCCGGCAGGGGGTGGTGGCGAACCCCGCTGTACTCTTTCACTACAACTTTCTCTCACTCTTACTTCCTGTTTCTGTTGTGCCTGTAATTCAAAGGGCCAGCATTGTCGCGCTGTGTCACGCTGAATATCCCCGAAAACTACGTTAAGGGTACACGTGTCTGTGGAGTGCTCAGCCACTTTCACGTTAATTTCACGAGCAGGCTGTTCCGTTGATCGGATCAATTGGAACCCTCGACGTCGTAAGCGACGGAGTGCCAACAACAACAAATATATATACAAGTATCTAAGTCTCCCCCGGGAGGTTTCCTGCTAGTCGTTAAATGATGTTTATGCATTTGATTGCCAATTTGTGTGTTTTTTCTGATACGTTACGTCTACTATTCCTATTCATCCTTTAGTCGTCTAATGCTATTCATTCGCTTAGTAAATAAGTTTAGGGCATAACTACAGAATTATGCCCCACTCCGATTTTGTTTCCCTATAACGCCGTACACACGAACACACACACACATACATATAGTGACAGTGAGGATACTCAAACCTCTTATAGGGATACTTATCCAAGATACACTGGTTTGATATATTAAATTTTGAAGAGATAACCCTTCAATGAACATATTATATAGAATATCATAAGATATCAAACATTTTTATTGAGTTAGAAAACAGAGAGGTCTAATGGATACAAATTCATTTATTAATTAATAAATGAATTTGTATCCATTAGATCCTGTTTTCTGGAGTAGATTTGTTCGACTAAATCCACTAAGGTACTGCTCCAGCATGGCTACAGTCCAGTTACTGAAACAAATAAAGGACAAAAGATATAAAAGGTATACTCAGATAACATTATACGACTTGGTCGCTCCCCATGTATGTAAAGAATGAGGTTTGATTTGAGGGAAAATTTGGCTAACTAGATTTAGCAGCTGGAGCGAATACGTTGAGA